>NC_059439.1:21965438-22089709 GCF_021028975.2 Sphaerodactylus townsendi | reverse complement strand
AGATTCAGAAAAAAGTTGTTTCCTTCTCATGATGAACAAGTGCAAGAAGTTTCTATGAGGGAAATTAATCATAACAAGAATAGTTTGCACACACACTATCTGTTTTGCTCCCAATTACAAAATTGTTTGGCTATATTATGTGCTGGCGAAGAATAATAGTTGTTCTGACCTGTACAAGTGAAACATTATAAGAACTTTCAGTTGCTAAGCAAATAGAGTAACACATTGATGTTTTCCAGAAAAGAAGCATGGATATATGAGAGAAAGGTGTTAAGCACTTACTTTTTTACTGAACAGAATTCTTCCGAGGCCTATAAATTATATTCCAGTGTTCTCCTTGTGTTTACCTTAGCATGTATTTTTATTGCTGTAATAATTTTGGACAAAATCAGCTATCAGTCTGTCACCATGAAAGGAAGTGTCATACTAAGCTTATTTTGCTAAAGAGGTTCGCTACTAACCATAAGTAGTGTCCAGCTGCTTGTTTGGGGAGGATGTTTATCTCTGCTTTATGGATCAGGGTATTCAGAGATTTCTACTTTGGAGCTTGTGGTAATTAGTCTCTAGGGAATGAGGTTATATCTTAGTCTCTAGGTAATTAGTCTCTAGAGAACGATAGTTATATCTAAATGTTTAACTTGGGAAACACAATGGACCCATGGAGAAATATTGATAGACAAGCAAATTATTCAAGATATAACTTCCAGAATATAATGTAATATTATTTATTGTCTCAGTTTTCCTCCGCAGTGGACACCCGAAGTGGTTAACACAAATGTCAGGATATTAGAAGAGAAGAGAAGAAGAGATTGGATATATATTCCCCCTTTCTCTCCTGTAGGAGACTCAAAGGGGCTTACGATCTCCTTGCCCTTCCCCCCTCACAACAGACACCCAGCTGGCGTGTGTGAGAGTGTACATGTTAATCTGAATTCCCCAGAGAAGCTTCCACAGCTCAGGAGGCAGAGTGGAGAATCAAACCCGGTTTTTCCAGATTAGAATGCACCTGCTCTTAACCTCCTACGCCACTGCTGCTCCTTTTAAACAACAACCTGGACTCATTTCCCACAGGGCTTATCTCTCAGGGGAAAAGGCTGAAAGACATAGGTTAACGTCAAAGGCTAAGACTTCTTTGGCACTTGCCCTTTGGATTGCCCCCTTTATTAATTATTAATAACAGTAATAATATATTGATTAATAATAATATTAACAACAAATTAATTTATAATTACATCCCCAATTCCTAATTATTAATAACATTTAATATGGATTTATATAGAGCTTCATGTCCTGTGACTTCTAAAGTTGATTATAGTTTCCAGAATTCTTGAAACTGGGAAAATGTTTCTTTTCTATGTCAAGTAACACTTATGTAAAAAGTTTTCACCTTACTAAAACAACTCTGAAAGATGCTGGAAATGTTTGCGAGAAATTGGCATATTCAAACACATGTGGTGGGATTGTAGTATGGTGGAAAATTATTGGCAGGAAATACATGTGCAGGTAATACGAATTGTTGGTCAGCAATTTACTTCCCAGAGTATTATATATTTGGTAAATCCAACTTTGTCTGGGAATGAGCTGCCGAAAAAATATTATCATCTGTTTTTTCATCTAGCAGCAGCGGCAAGAGTTGTGCTTGCAAGTGTATGGAAAACTGATAAGATACCAACTCTGGAGGACTGGAAGGAAAAGGTCCAATATTTCTCCAGTATGGATCGGGTAACTCATAGGATAAGGAAAATACCTTATGAAAAATACAAAGAAAGATGGGAACCTTGGTTTGTCTACTTTAAGGAAACAAATGATGTCAAACATCACAACATTACATACTAAACTTCATATCAAGTATAAAAACAAATACAGGAAGAAATGGGTGAATGAATGGCTCCAATTGTTCTCATAGTGATAAATAGCTAGAAATGATTTTCTGGATGACCAGTGTTACAGGAGGAAACAAAGGGGTGGGGAATATTACTCATTTAGTGTAATAAGGGGGACATTGAACTTGTCTTAGTCTGCTGATAGTTGTCTTGCTGGTGTATTACAAATCGTTATAGATAGTGAATAGTAGTGGATATAGTAAATAGGATTTTTTTGTAAATATTTGTGCGATTAATAACAATATGTAAAGTTTTAATATTATAATATAATAATCTATATTTAGTAAGGATTGTTAAATTGTCATATATTTATGTTGTGTAACAGCTTGATTATTGATGTATATGTCAGTGATCTTTGGTTGGAAATAAATTTATTTGGGAAAAAAAGAAAAAAGTTTTCACCTTACTCATTTTAAATCTTGTATATACAAACGTTGTTTGTGCATGTATGCGACAACTGCTATTTTTGAAGTTCTATAAGCCTTCTAGTGTGGAGGTTTAGTCTCCTGAATATTTTTGGATTTTATCAACCACCATTACATTCAGAAATTTTATTTAATGAACATCAGTCAAATCAGTAAAACATGCCACTACAATCCCAGACGTTCATGATGGATCTGTTACAAATGGATTGAAAATATGCACACTTGAAAGAAATGACCATAAGAACAATAGGCAGCATAATAAAGGTAACAGGCAGCTAAACCTGCGTTAAAATCCCCATATTTCTGATCAATTCTAGCTTGCAACTGAAGCTTTATTATAAACTTTAAAAGTGGGGGACCCATAAAGATTGGAGGGAGGATCTTATTGTCCCATTCCCTCTTGCCTTTCCTGCTTGCTTCCTGCAGTGATTGCAGCTTCTCCTCTTTCCCACCCAATGACCCACTTTTTGTCTTCGCTTCCGGGCAACCTCTGTCCCTTCCCTCATTCACCTTTTTCTGTTCCTATCTCCATCTCCGGATTTCCATTTTGTACGTTTCTGTTCCTCCCCCTTCCAACTTCCCCTTTCCATCCTCCTGCTGTTCATCTTTTTTAAAATCCTTGTACAGAGTATATACAATAGAAAAGGGGAATGCAACTGAAGTTACCAAGCAAGCAATTATTTGTACACAATAAGGCCAGCAGTCATAGACTGTATAATTTATGAGTTTACTAAGTCTACAATCCATACATTTATGGGACTATCTCAATAATGCCGCAGTACACCTTCAAGTATTTCTCTTATACAGACATAAGTACATTCATAAGTACTAAGAACATAAGAACATAAGAACAAGCCAGCTGGATCAGACCAAAGTCCATCTAGTCCAGCTCTCTGCTACTCGCAGTGGCCCACCAAAGTACTAGTCAGCACTTTGCTTCCCTAATCCCTAATGCAAACCCAACATGAGCAATCAGCCTCCAGATTTGTTCTGGCTTCAACAATCTTCAGAGCCTCATGAATGGGTGGTATTTTCAATGTTGGTCAATAAGTCACATATAAGACTGCTTTTACAAAAAATCAAGTCAGATTTCATTTGTCTCTGCAAAGCTTTCTCTTGCTGCAAAAATGTCCTTAATTTACTTAGGATATTTGCCACAGATAATATACTTAGGATTATCTGAAGATAATTTACTTAAAATATTCCCTTATGCATAGACATTCTGGAATGGAGCTTTGAACAGACCTTGATATTGTGAAAATGTTATGTTTGAAATGCTATTACATGCTATTAAATGCTATTGAAATGCTATTACAAAAACATCTTGAAACATGCTATTACAAATGCTATTACAAAAACAAATTGAAAAATAGGTCTTTTCCACACAGCAGAAATATAATGTCTTGCAGAAGTTATTTGAAAAATCTGTTTTGACTTTTTTTTTGTCAACTCAGCATGGACAAAAAAAAGCGTTGCAAGGGAATTTGGGTCTGCCCCTCCTCTACTAGCTGACTGAAGCTTGTCTGTTTTATGTTGCGCCTGCCATTTTGTATGCTGCTACAGAGATTCTCCATCCCTGCCTCTGTTTGATGAAGGTTTTGCTCAGAGGTTTCCTCTGCTAGCAGCTCACCCATTTGCTATTTCACCACAAAAAGTACATGAAAAGTTTGTTTTGCCTGGCGATCCTGTGCAAATGTTGCTTCTGTCTGTGAAGCGACAACAAATGGAAATATATGGCTATTGCCGATTCTTGCGTTGTCATAATCATCGCTTCGCAGACAGCTCCCTCAAAAAAACAAGGGAAAAATTGACATGTGTGTGGGATCATCAAGCAATTTTTAAAAATTCATGTACTTTTTTACATTCATGTACTTTTCATTTATTTTTAACACCTGCAATATTTAGATTTTAAAGGAATGGATCATTTGTTGTGGCAACTGGCAACATTTTAAATACATCCACATGACTAGAGTTTGAAAATCTTCCCTTCAAAACAATTCAGTCACAAGACACAATAACAAGTTTTTCTCATGTCAAACCCTGCTTTCTTGGTAATGTCATGGCTATGAACATGCTTTTTTGTTGACAAATTTTCTCTAGAAATCACATTGATGGAGGAAACCTTGCTTTCCTTTTTGAAAAAAAGATGACACAATCAATCATTTTCCAAAGTGCAGTTTTGATGTCTCTGTTCCTCATTGTATAGATGATTGGATTCATCAGTGGAGGAACCACAGAATACAGGATAGCAATCACCAAATCCAGATCTGAAGGGGACTGTGAGTTTGACTTCAAGCAAGCAATGCTTCCGGTACTGATGAACAACAAGACCACAATAAGGTAGGGTATACATGTTGAGAAAACTTTATTCCTTCCCTGTGTGGTGGGGATTCTAAGCACTGATTTGAAAATGTACACGTATGAAACAATTATGGAACCAACACAAAAAAGACTACAAATTCACTCAAAACAAGAGCTCCAACTTCAATGAGGTACTAATTATCACAAGATAGTTTCAGGAGCTGTGAAATCTCACAGAAGAACTGATTGATGACACTGGAGCAGAAGGTGATGGCAAAAGCACTACCAGTATGTAAGCCTGAGTAAAGAAGACCACCAACCCATGCGCTGGCTGCCATCTTGATGCAGACTGTTCTATCCATCACTGTCTCATAGTGCAGGGGGTCACAAATGGCAACATATCTATCATAGGCCATGCCTGTGAGGAGGAAAAAGTCTGATGACATGAAAAAGGGCAAGAAATACACCTGTGCTACACATCCAGAATATGAAATCTCCCAGGTGTTCAAGAGAGAGTTAACCATGGCATTTGGGAGGGTGACAGATATGCATCCCAGATCAACAACGGATAAATTCACCAGGAAAAAGTACATGGGAGTATGCAAGTGCTGATTCAGAACAACAGCTGAAATGATGAGGAAGTTTGCTGTCAGAGTTGTCAAGTAAACTGCCAATGAAAGAATGAAGAACCATATATTTTGTTCTAGTGTCAGATGAAATGCTAAGGGAACAGAAGCGACGTGCCGGAGGCCCAGGGACATGCCGGGTCGGCCGGGCGCTGGCGCTCCGTGGCGCTGGCGTCCCGCCTCTTCCCGGGACCGTCCATGCGGACGGTCCCAGCGTCTTCGGGTCGGCGCGCAATGCGCTGACCCAGCCATTTCCGCCGCCGTGCGGAAACGGCCTCTGGTTCTTGGTTTACAGCCTGCAAACCTCATCAGAAAATGAATTTAATTGGCCATCATTATCAGGATGGTGAGGAGACTAACACTATCCAAATTGAAACAACCTTGCACAGATTTGCTTCAAAACATTCCTCTGGTACTTGCAATGGAAGCAAAACATTATTATACAACGAATAGCTTTTACATCTCCTTTGTCCTACCAAAACCTGGTTGGTATAGTAGTTAGAGAAAGATGTGACTGGCATCTAAGATAGCTGGGTTTGAATACCTAATCTGCCATAGAAGTTCCTGGTCCAATAACACTTTCTCAGCCTAACCTGATTCATATGAGTGTTGTGGAGATAAAATAAAGGACAGTAAAACAATGCAAGCCCATTTGGGTCCATGTTGGGGGAAGAGTTGTATATGACATTTGTCAAAAATCTACTTTGCCTGTGATTTTAAAAAAGAAGAAGAAGAAGAAGAAGAGTTTGGATTTATATCCCCCCTTTCTCTCCTGTAGGGGACTCAAAGGGGCTTACAATCTCCTTGCCCTTCCCCCCTCACAACAAATACCCTGTGAGGTGGGTGGGGCTGTGAGAGCTCCGAGAAGCTGTGACTAGCCCAAGGTCACCCAGCTGGCATGTGTGGGAGTGTACAGGCTAATCTGAATTCCCCAGATAAGCCTCCACAGCTCAGGCGGCAGAGCAGGGAATCAAACCCGGTTCCTCCAGATTAGATACACGAGCTCTTAACCTCCTATGCCACTGCTGGCAAAAAAGGAGGGTATTTCTCTTCACCTGGTATTGCTGCTATCCTCTGATTCCCTGGATCCTTAGTAAGATAATCCTACAGCTGTAGCTGCTGAACAAGAATCCCAGATAACTATGAATAGGAGGCACAGTCAGAGGCAGGTTTCAGTAAGTACCCACGAGAAACTGCATAAGAATACAAACGTTAGACTGCAGTATCAGCAATCAACAGCAACAGTTAAAATATGTCAATAAGTTTTATTTTAATACACTGCATACTGAATTCGCATCACAACACAGTACAATATCACCATAAATGCTGTCTTTAAACCTCAGCTTCCAGAGGGCTAAAATAAAGGTTCTGGTTTATCCATAATGCAATGCCGTAGAAATTCCGACAAGTTAGACATTTGAAGGAAAAATTTGAAGCATGGAAAGCCAATGATTTTCATTTTGGAAGCTATTCCAGTACAATTGATCAATTCTAAAGGTTGCCCAAAACAGCAGTTCGAGCAGCTTGCAAGACCAAGGAGCTATCCCCTCATCTAAGGCAGCAGAGATTTCAGAGTAGAATGTAATAGTGGACCTGAATTTCAGTGGGAGGGTATTTGTAGTGCATGCAAAAGAAGTCAGTGTTTCAGTTATAGACTCAAGGAATCATAAAGTACAAAGAAGTTTTTAATGCGTTTAGGATTCAAAGAACTTGAAAGGCTGATCTAGAACACATGCAATATTTAGTTGTAAAAGGAATGGATCATTTGTTACAGCAACAGTTTTAATACATACTCATACCTGGAGGTGTGGACACAATGAAAGTATGAACTCATAAGGGCAGAGGTCATGGAAGTTGAGTAAAACTCTTACCATAAACATCATCAATGCATTGAACAGTTTCTTTAGAAAATTGGAGGGGGCGTAATGCAAAAGCTTATGCTCCAAAATCCTTGTTGGTCTCAAAAGCTCAGAATAAAGTTCTTCGACTGCAGACCAACATGTAGTTTTAAGAGACACCGTAGTTTCAATATCTTCTCGGTGAAGTTTTGACTAGGGCAAAGTGTTTTCTTTGACACAATTATGTTTGAATTAGATTGGTGGGGGAAACCCTGCTTTCCTTTCCGAAAGACTGCCACGATCAATCATTTTCCAAATGGCAGTTTTGATGTCCCTGTTCCTCATTGTATAGATGATTGGATTCATCAGTGGAGGAACCACAGAATATAAGATAGCAAACATCAAGTCCAGATGTGAAGAGGATTGTGAGTTTGGCTTCATATAAGCAAAGCTTCCAGTACAGATAAACAATGAGACCACAGTAAGGTGGGGTATACATGTTGAGAAAGCTTTGTTCCTTCCCTGTGTGGTAGGAATTCTGAGCACTGACTTAAAAATGTACACGTATGAAAGAATTATGAAACCAAAACAAGAAAAGGCTATACATTCACTGAAAACAAGAACTCCAACTTCAATGAGGTACAGATTGTCACATGATAGTTTCAGTAACTGTGGGATCTCACAGAAGAACTGGTTGATGACATTGGAGCAGAAGGTGATGGCAAAAGTACTACCGGTATGTAAACCTGAGTAAAGAAGACCAGCAGCCCATGCGCTGGCTGCCATCTTGATGCAGACTGTTCTATCCATCACTGTCTCATAGTGCAGCGGGTCACAGATAGCAACGTATCTATCATAGGCCATGCCTGTGAGGAGGAACAAGTCTACTATCAAGAAAAAAAATAAGGAATACACCTGTGCTACACATCCAGAATATGAAATCTCCCAGGTGTTGAAGAGAGAATTAATCATGGCATTTGGGATAGTGACAGATATGGATCCCAGATCAACAACAGATAAATTCACCAGGAAAAAGTACATGGGAGTATGTAAGTGCTGGTCTGTAGAAACAGCTGAAATGATGAGGAAGTTTGCTGTCACAGCTGCCAAGTAAACTACTAATAAAAGAATGAAGCACCATATATTTTGTTCCCGAGTGTCAGAGAAACCCAGAAGAAGAAATGTTGTAAATGTACTAGAGTTGGTCATTTCCTTGTAAAGAAATCTTCTGTATTGCTGTTGAGGGGAAAAGCAAACTTGATTTAGATGTTATGAATGAAGACAATTGTTTCACTGGGTTACTTTCAGCCATCTTCTCTTGCTCGTTCTCACCACATTGCCCTCTTCACTACTATTACATTGAGATTTTGTACCTGAAGGTCCAATCATCCCCAGCATATCCTTTTTGCAGAATCAAGGTTGACCTCACGATCCTTTCTACCCATCATTTATGGTGGTTGGATCCAACCCATTAAGGAAACTGCATTTTGCACACTTAGGACATCATGAAAAGTGTTTTTTTTAAAAAAAAAATAATTGCAGAACAGGACACCAAGCAAGGGCTAAACAATGATTAAATCTTGGTCCATAGGGAAAAACACAAATGCACACACACACACACACAAAACATAACACACTCCCATTCATACATATTACTGACATAAATTACTTGTTACAATTAATCTGTTTCAAAAAAGATATTTTCCAATTCAAACAGGTACACTTTCTGAGAAAGATTTTGTACCTGAGGGTCCTATCATTCCCAGGACATATTGTCAATTCACTTCGATAGAGATTGAGTGGCTTCCAGCCAGTTTTTCCTATTAAATTTTCGTGAGTTTCCCTTTTATAATAGCTCCTGTTCCACATGCAGTTACCCAGTTCTAGCTTAAGGTTACTGCCTCCTCCCTAATTAATTCGTGTGTTACCTGGGTCTATCCTACTGACAAAAGGCTGCAGTTTTGTTTGCCTCTCTAAGGCTCATTCCGCACACGCAAAATAATGCACTTTCAAGCTGCTTTCACAACTGTTTTTGCCATTCCGCACAGCTTCAAAGAGCCCTGAAAGCAGCTTGAAAGTGCATTATTCTGCGTGTGCGGAATGAGCCTAAGGTACAACAGATTGAGATAAATGAAGCTGTCTGGAAATCTGACATGCTATTCAGGTGTAGGTTCCCAATTCAATGGATTCACTCAGTGGTGGACTAATAGTTATTGGTTAAAGCAATAGAAGTCTCTTTTGTCCCTCGGAGATCAAAAGTGTAATATTTCTTGCTTGAAAAATTAGTACTGGAATTTTAACATAAATATTTGCATTGTCTTTGATACACTCCTCAGTCTCTTGTTCCTGACGGGAACTTGAAGAAGATAAAATGTCCAATTGACACCAGGAACTTTGTGAAAATAGAAGATGGGATTTCTCTGTGGAGATTGGAGAACAGTTCGCTAATAAATAATGAGAATACAAAACTGCCTGCATGGACCTGTGAAATTGTATGTTAGTGTGAAAAGGAATAAGGGAAAAGATAGGGATAGAAGTTCAATGTATACATTCAGTTATTATGTTTTTATCTGCATAGGGTATCCACCACCCAAAAGGTAGCACACAAGTGAGCTTACCGTAGGGTGCCATTACACAATTCCTCCTACCATGCAGAAATAGAGCTGGGAAAGTACAGTCACTGGGACAGAATATGAAAGCATGTTTCTATAAAAACAAATTTGGCATATTGATTTGCATAGTGGGGATTAAAATTCTGAGAGATGGTTTAACACGTTGGTTGCATCCCATCAGTTTTCCCAACAGTGAAAAGATGAGCAGAAGTCTCCTTTGACTATACAAAAATGATATGATTGGTGGGAATCATGAGACTTGTTTGGACAAAAGCCATGTGGATCAGGACCTGTAGTCTGGAGAAAGAACTGGGGAAATTCCTGCCAAGTGATGATGCCAATTGTAGACATAAAGCTTCATTCAGATAATTTTAGGCAGTAAGCTGGACATTCCCCAGGTATATATACTCCACTTGCTTTACTACCATCAGATCCTCTGAAGATGCCAGCCACAGATGCTGGCAAAACGTCAGGAGAAAATGCAACTAGAACATGGCCATACAGCCTGGAAACCACACCCCTTCATAGTTTGTTTCCAGGATTTAAGCACCATATGCCACATGTTCCAACTGCTTCTATACAATATTGTAGCACTTTATAAATTAAGATCAGGGGAGAGGGAAAGGATGCTTATACTGAAAGAATCTTATGTCATTATCCCTTGCAAATTCACATACAATAGACTTTTCAAAGAAGAATCGTGCTGGCTGACAATAGAACAGGGTAGATAAGGAGATGACTGATAGTTTACCTTTCAGGGAAACACCTTCAGTCTTTCTGATTTGATATCTTCTTTTCACAAAGAGATGTCCAAAAGGTGACAGTGAATTCCACATCCATCCACATCCTCCGCAATAATGAGCATTTTGAGTAAATGCATACTGGGAAATAAGTTTTATATATGCATCTTTGGGATTGTTGTTGAGAATGTTCATCCCATATCCAAGAAGTATTCAGTAACAGAGGTCCCAGGAGAACTTTCCTCCTCTCTGTAGACTGCAATGGTTTTCTGATAAAAAGATTCACTGGGTTATGTACCCATAAGAGTTATCTTCCAATTAACAGAGAGAATTATATCTCATTCTCTCCACAATTATACATTTAATTTCTGATGTTCCCATTGAAAGAATTTATGTTTCTTTTTATGATAGCAACATTTCTGATTGAAGGCAGCTACAGAGTTATAGCCCATCTTGGCTGGCTCTTTCCATCCCCTTCTTTTCCCTTCCTTTTAACTCTATATACTTGTGTTACTGAAGGACTAGAGGGCACTGCTTTTAGTTTAAATTATTCCAGTTCAATTGTATTTTTAGGTATTGTAATATATTGTATATATTTTACAGAATATATTGGAAGGTACTTTGAGTCTGCATGTCAAATAGAGGGGGGGGGGAATCAAAGAAGTCTATCAATCAGTGGCCATCAGTGTTCCTGAAAGTGTAAAGGGGAATGTTGATTTATATTTAACTCAGTCTACAATTGAATCCTATCATTTCTTCAGCATGATTGTTCCCAGTTTCCCATTTCCGTGCAACCTCATTTCATGAGTCTGATAAACACAAAAGCTTAAGATCACAGCATAGCCTTTTGGATAGTTTCACAAGTGGGAAAACGTGTTGGGTAAATCTGGCCATTTCTGCACAGTGGCAGAACTGGCTGTCCACTGGCATAATTAATGCTGGTGGAGCCATGGGGCCATTCACACGGTCTTGTGCGGGCAGCCCGGAAGCGGGTCAAAGCAGTGATGGGATTCAAGTAATTTAACAACCACTTCTGGTGGCGAGATTCAAATAATTTAACTGGATGTTTTCAAGCACCATTTCATCAACCGATTCTGCCCTAGTGGTGTGAACCTGATGAATCCCACCACTGGATCAAAGGGCAGCACGGGAGTGTCCCTTCTCCCTCCGGAGGCTTGGAGGGAAGACAAGGTAAACAACACATGCAAACAGGCAGCGCAGGAAAGCACCGCTCTTACACCGGTGCCCTTCGCGTGGCACCAGCAGGAAGACATCGCTTTCCAAAAAACACACTCATGGAGACTGTTTTGAAAGCAGCCTTTTAATGCCATTTTTTGGTGGGTGAGCACAGCACTTTTTACTAGGGATAGTGTTTTAACTGTGCCTATTGTGCTGTTTTTGGGCCATTCAGATATGGTATCTGCTATGATTGTGAACAAAACAGAGAGTTTAACGAAGTTTTTTTTATTTTAACAATCATTTTCAGGATCTCTGCATATGCATTCATGTGCCCAAATCACTACTCCAGGGTCTGATCTAATCTGGGGTAGAAAATAAAGGTCACAAGTGTAACATTCTTCAGATCCCCTCTCACCCCCAATTCTTGTTGACCACTAGCTTCAGTAGAATTGTGGGGGATGAGCTGGGAAAGAGACCATGCTGGCTCAGATTTTCATTAAACAACTCCCACACACCCTGTACCAATTTCAATGGAAGCTAAGGTTCTTGGTTTGCAGTCAGCAAAACTCATCAGAAAATGCTGATGTTGATCTTCAACATCATCATGATGATTGGACTATCTGTACCCAATGTGAAGAGAACTGAAACACCCTGGCACAGATTTACTCCAAAACATCCCTCTGCTGCTAGCAATGGAAGCAAACCATTGTTATAAAACAAATAGCTTTAACAGCTCCCCTGACCTACCAAAATCTGGTTGGTGTAGCAATTAAAGGTATCACATGACTGGCATCTAAGATAGCTGGGGGTGAATACCCAATCTGCCATGGATGTTCCTCGATGACGTTGGGCCAAAAACATTTTCTCACCTTTACCTGCTTCATGTGGGTGTAGTGTAGATAAAATAAAGGACAGGTGAACAACGCAAGCCCACTAGGGTTCATTTTGGGGGAAGAGTTAGATAAGACATTTGTCATAAATCTACTTTGCCTGTAATTAGCAAAGAAGGATGGGTCTTTCTGTTTCCTCATTTTGTATTGCTTCTACCCTCTGACTCCCAGGATTCATAGTAAGATAGGCATACAGCCATGGCTGCTGGACCAGAAAACCAGATGGCCATGAACAGGGGAAAAAAGTCAGAGACAGGTTTCCATGAAGTACCCACAAGACAGTGCATAAGAAACTTCAGGCTCCAATATCACCAATCAAGAGCAACGATTAAAATGTGTCAATTAGTTTTATTTTTATTTGCTGCATGTCAACGAACAGAATCCACTGGATTTACATTTCAACACAGTACAATGTCACCACAGTGCTCCCTTTAAATAACACAGGCCTCCCAGAGGGTTGGAAAGAAAAAGAATGACCCTGGTTTATCTCTAATAATGATGCCACAAAAAAAATGCCCACAAATTATTTTATTTATTTATTTATTTATTTATTTATTTATTTATTTATTTATTTATTTATTTATTTATTATTTATTTATTTATTTATTTATTTATTTATTTATACCGCCCCGTCCTTGAGTTTATACCATCTGGCTGGCCTAAGGCTGCATATAATAAATACAATCATAAAATCATCATAAATTAGCTAAAACTTATAAAAGCAGCGGAGACTATCTAAACATTAGCACGTAAATAAAGCATAAATAAAAACGTGGGTGGCGCCCGATAGCCTAACATCAATTCCTCCCCCCCCCAAGGGAGGAACGGCAGACCCCCTCAGATGTTATAGGCCCAGGTGTAGGGGCCAGAAGAAGGGGGGGCACTATCAGCGGCTGGTCCCTCCAAAGGTCTCAAGGAATAGCTCCGGCCTTTACAGGTCTCTGCGGAACTCACCACTGTCCCAGAGGGCCTAGACAGCTGGTGGAAGAGCTGCTCCATCTCAGGCCGGGGCCAGGGCTGCAGTGCCCTGGTCCGTGCAAGGGAGGCTTGCTAGCCAAGACCATTGAGGGGCCGGGGACTACTTGAGGTAAACTGGCCTCCACTGGAGTGAAGAGGCCGTGTGGGAACATATGGGGTGATGCGGTCTCGAAGATACGACACTTGAAATGTGACACACGAAATGTGACACACGAAATTAGACACTTGAAGGAAAATTTTATGAAGATCTTTGGCCAATGATTTTCACTTTGGAGGCTGTTCCAGTACAATTGATCAGTTCTCACGGTTGCCTGACACAAGAGTTACAGCATGTTGCAAGACTAAGGAGCCTTCCCCTCGTCTAAGGCAGCAGGTTCTGAAGATTCAAACAACTTGAGGGGCTGATCCAGGACACAGGCAATATTTAGTAGTAAATGAAATCAATCATTTGTTGTAGCAACATTTTAAATACATCCTCATAACCAGATATGTGGACACAATGAAGGAATGAATTCATAAGAGTAGAGGCTATGGAAGTGGAATAAAATTCTTACCCTAAATGTCATTGCTGTATTGAAAAATTTCTAAAAAAATTGGGAGGGGATGTGATGCTCCAAAATTCCTGTTGGTATCAAAATCTGAATTTGAATCAAGTCCTTCGTCTGTAGACCAACATGTAGTTTTAAGAAATGCACAACTTTTAATATCTTCACTTCAGAGCCATTCAACCACATAACAAAAAACAAAACAAAACAGATTTTGCTGATGTTGTCCCCAACCTTGGTGAAGTTTTGGCTAGGAACATGCATTTTCTCTGACAAAGTTATGTCTGGGGATCAGATTGATGGGGAAAACCTTGCTTTCCTTTTGGAAAAATTGCCACAATCAATCATTTTCCAAATGGCAGTTTTGATGTCCCTGTTCCTCATTGTATAGATGATTGGATTCATCAGTGGAGGAACCACAGAATATAGGATAGCAAACATCAGATCCACATCTGAAGAGGATCGTGAGTTTGGCTTCAGATAGGCAAAGCTTCCGGTACTGACAAACAACGAGACCACAGTAAGGTGGGGTATACATGTTGAGAAAGCCTTGTTCCTTCCCTGTTTGGTGGGGATTCTGAGCACTGACTTGAAAATGTACACATAAAAAACTAAGCAGGAAACCAAAACAAGGGAAGATAAATAAATGCTACTTGAAAATCATAACTCCAACTCTCAATGAGGTACAGGATTGTCAGCATGATATTTCCAGTAACTGTGGGATCTCTGCTATGAAGAACTGGTTGATGACATTGGAGCAGAAGGTGATGGCAAAAAGTACTACCTGCATGTAAACCTTGAGTAAAGCAAGACTAGCAGCCCATGCTTGGCTGGGTTATCTCTTGATGCAGACTGTTCTAGTATCCATCACTGTCTCATAGTGCAGAGGGGTCAGCTAGATAGGCAACCAGATCTGCTCATGGTGGGCCATGCCTGTGAGGAGGAACAAGTCTACTATCAAGAAAAAAAACAAGGAATACACCTGTGCTACACATCCAGAATATGAAATCTCCCAGGTGCTGAAGAGAGAATTAATCATGGCATTTGGGATAGTGACAGATATGGATCCCAGATCAACAACAGATAAATTCACCAGGAAAAAGTACATGGGAGTATGTAAGTGCTGGTCTGTAGAAACAGCTGAAATGATGAGGAAGTTTGCTGTCAGAGCTGTAAAGTAGACCACTAATAAAAGAACGAAGTACCATATATTTTGCTCCCAAGAGTCGGAGAAACCCAGAAGAAGAAACATTGTAATAGTGCTAGAGTTGGTCATTTCCTTGTAAAGAAGTCTTCTGTATTGCTGTTGGTGAAGAAAGAGAGGTTGATTTAGATGTTCTTAATGAAGATAAATGTTTCACTGGGTTGCATTCAGCCATCTTCTCTCACTCATTCTCACCACATTGCCCTCTTTACTACTATTACATTTAGATTTTGTACCTTAAGGCCCAGTGATCCCCAATATATCCTTCTTGCTGTAACAAAGTGGACCATTCGTTCCTTTCTCCCCATCATTTAAGCTGGGTGTATCCAACCCATTAACTTTTTAAATAGACTGTGTTATTAATCATATTTATAACTTGAAGATAATTCAGATATACTTGTGATCTTCTCTGATGCATCAATATTTTGCAATGGAGTTAAGAATACAGTTTGGTTTTGTGAAATCATTTTGAAGCATCAAGCATCTGATAAATATTGAATCATGGAATGTTGTGGCAATTTCTCTGGTGAACTACAGTTAACAGCAGTAAGCTTTTAATGTGGTTGAAAAAAAGAGTGTCAAAAAAAGAAAAGTCAGCCCTTATTAAAGTTGAAAGCCACGCCCTATGTTTTCTGGTCATATGTGTTCGTGATTTATATCCAACTACCAAACAAGCTTTTGAATTCTGAAAATGATTGTATTGTTAAACTAATTGATAAAAAGAGTAAGACCATTTCTTTCATGATTCTAAAGAAACTGTAGTTTGTCTGCTTAGGAGATCATGAAAAGTGTTTTTATGGTTGTAGAACAGGACAGCAAACAACCACTGACAAGGTCGAAATCTTGCTTCATATGTCTTGCTTCCAATCTTGTGTGTGAATCATACTGACACACACCCAAAAAGCCATATGTGACTTCTATTTACATATATTACTGTCATGAATTACTTGTAATAATTAATCTGTTTCAAAATAAGATATTTTCTAATTCAAACAGGTATGCTGCCTCCTCCCTATTTAATCAGTGTGTTACCTGGATCTATCCCATTGACAAAAGGCTGCAGTTTTGTTTGCTTCTGTAAGGTACAGCAGATTGAGATAAATGAAGCTGTGTAAAAATCAGATATGCTATTCATATGTAGGTTCCCAATTCAATAGATTCACTCAGTGGTGGACTAATATTTGTTTGTAAAAGCAATAGAAGTCTCCCTTGTCCTTCCATGATCAAAAAGTATAATATTTCCTGCTTGAAGAATTACTACTAGGATTTTAACAAAAAATATTTGCATTGACTTTGATGCATTCCTCAGTCTCTTGTCCCTGAAGGGAACTTGCTGAAGAGGAAATGTCCAATTGACAGCAGGCACTTTGTGAAAATAGAAGATAGGATTTCTCTGTGGAGATTGGAGAACTGTTTGCTAATAAATAGTGAGAATACCAAACTCCTTGCATGGCACTGTGAAATGGTACATTAGTGTGAAAAGGAATAAGGGAAAAGATAGGGATAGAGCTTCAATGCATACATTCAGTTATATCTTTATCTGCATAGTGTCTGTACCACCCAAAGGGAAGCACACAAGTGAGATTACCATAGGGTGCCATTACACAATTCTTCATACTATGCAGAAGTTTAGCTGGGAAACGGCAGTCACTGGGGCAGAATATAAAAGCATGTTTCTATGGAAATACAAGTTGGCATATTGGGTTGCATATTGGGGAATATAATATTGAGATATTATATAACACATCAGTTCCATCCAATCAGTTTTCCCAACAGTGAAAAGATATCCAGAAGTCTCCTTTGACCACTCAAAAACCTTTTGCTAGGTGGGGATCAGGAAGATCAGAAAAGTCATTGGGTCATAACCTTAGTCTGGGAAAGAATTGGGCAAATTCCTGCCCAGTAACCACATGTTGCCAACTGTAGGCATGAAGCCTCATTCAGATAATTGTAAGCTGTAAGGTTACTTATTTCATCCCCAAGTATTTCAACTTCATAGCTAGTTTTCAACCTTTAAGCACCATATTCCACATGTACCAACTGCTTCTTTACAATATTGTAGCACTTTATAAATTAAGACTAGGGGAAAGGAGGAAAGATGTTTCTCCTGAAAAAAGATTATGTCTTTACCATCTTGCAAATTCAAATACAGTAGACTTGGCAAAGAAGAATCTTGTTGGCTGAGAAGGGAATAGGGTAGATAAGAAGACTGACAGTTTTACCTTCCAGGGAAGCACTTTCAGTCTTTCTCATTTGATTTCATCTTTTCGCTCAGAGATGTCCAAAAGGTGACAGTGAATTCCACATCCATCCACATCCTCTGCAATAATGAGCACTTTGAGTCCATAGTAAATGCATACTTTGTGGGAAAGAAGTTTTATATATGCATCTTTGACATCGTTGTTGAGAATGTTCATCCCATATTCAAGAAGCATTCAGTAACAGAGGTCCCAGGAGAAGTTGTTTCCTCTCTGTAGACTGTTATGATTTTCTGATAAAAAATATTCACTGGATTAAGTGCCTACAAGGGATGTTTTTCCATCAGTCTTCTGAAGCTATCTGTGGAGCTTTCCCCACTTACCTTAAGCCCCGCACTACTCTCCTCAAGTAGCGCGGGGTCCCCAGGCACTCCCCATGACAGGGGCGGTGACAGCGCAGCCGCCCCAAGGCTGCTGCTGTCGCGCCCCCTCAGCGCGCAGCATCCCTGGTGCTGGAGAAAATGGCATCTTTTGATGACCCAGCACAGAGCGCGGGGTCATGGGGACACCGGGGGATGCACCAGGGGACGCGCCCGGGGACGTGCTGAGAGCAGAGTGCGGCATAGGGGGAATGGGGAGATTGGGGAAACGCCTTATAATGAATCTACAGTTTACTGTGAAAGGCATAACCCATCAGAAAAATAAGGCTAAGGGTTTCAAAATTGTCCACTATCTTCATAATAATCATGGAAGTTGAGTGCCAAAAAGGAAATTATTCAGAAAATTCTGATCATGTAACATCCACAACATGCCTCTGCTACTTGTAATGGAATCAAAACATCATTAAAAATCAAATAGGTTTGACAACTTCCCTGACCTACCAAAACCTTGTTGGTGTAGCAGTTAGAGATAGCATGGGACTGGCATCAGAGATATCTCGGCCTGAATACCCAATCTGCCATGGAGTTCCTGGGTTACCTTGGACTAGTAGCACTTTCACTGCCTAACCTGCTTCACACGGGTGTTGTGCAGATAAAATGAAGGAGAGGAGAACAATGAAAGTTATCATTACCTTTGGATCCATTTTGTGTAAAAAAAAAAAGAAGAGTTTGGAGGGCGACCTGTAAATGTAATAAATGTAGTGTTCTTTTTTCCTGTGCGTCTAAAAGGAGGAGTGGTATTTCGCAAAGTTTCTTCATCTGATATTGCTGCTACCCTTTAGCTCCCAGGATCCATAGTAAGATAATCCTACAGCCATGGCTGCTGGACCAGAAACACAGATGGTCATGAACAGGAGGATGAGTCAGAGACAGGTTTTGATGAATGATCCACAGGACAGTGCATAAGAATACAAACTTCAGGCTCCAGTATCAGCAATCAAGAGCCAATTAAAATGTGTCAATTCTTTTAATTTGTTTATAATGCATGTCAATGGACAGAATCCACTGAATTTACATGACAGCACAGTACAATTTCACCGTAAGTGCTCTTTTTAAACCATGGCTTCCAGAGGACTAAAAGAAAGAAAGGTTCCAGTTTATCCATAATTCAATATCCTATTAATTCCCACAAATTAAGCACTTGAAGGGAAAAATTATGAAGCATCGGCAGCCAATGATTTTCACTTTGGAAGCTTTTCCAGAACAATTGATTAATTCTAAAGGTTGTCTGACACAATAATTAGAGCATCTGGCAAGAGCAAGGAGCCATCCCCTCATCTAAGGCAGCAGGGAATTCAGAGTGGGGTATAGTGGTGGGCCTGAATTTCAGTGGGAGGGTGCATATACTGCATGCATTTCTTTCCCTGGTATGGACAAATGGGATTATAAGGTCCAAAAAAGTTTTTAATATCTTCTGAGGATTCAAACAACTTGAAGGACTGATCTAGGACACAGACAATATTTAGTAGTAAAAGGAATGGATCATTTGTTGCAGCAACATTTTAAATACATCCTCATAACTAGAGGTGTGGACACAACAAAGGAATGAATTCATAAGGGTAGAGGCCATGGAAGTAGAATAAAATTCATCCTCATAACTAGAGGACACAATGAAGGAATGAACTCCTCAGAGCAGAGACCTTGCATGTGGAATAGAAAACTTACCCTAAATGTCGTTACTGCATTGAAAAGTTTCTAAAATTGGGAGAGGGTGTGATGTAAAAGCTTATGCTCCAAAATTTGTTGGTCTCAGATTCTGAATTTGAAATGAGTCTTTTGACTGCAGACCAACACGTAGCTTTAATATCTAGTTATATCTAGTTATATCTAATATCTAGCTTTAATCACTAGTTTTAATATCTTCTCTTCAGAGCCATTCAAGCACATGACAAAAAAACAGATTTTGCTGACATTGTGCCCTACATTCTTGGTGAAGTTTTGACTAGGGGAATGAATTTTTCTAGGGGACAAAGTTATATCTGGGATCAGATTGTTGGGGAAAACCTTGCTTTTCTTTCGGAAAAATTGCCACAATCAATCATTTTCCAAATGGCAGTTTTGATGTCCCTGTTCCTCATTGTATAGATGATTGGATTCATCAGTGGAGGAACCACAGAATACAGGATAGCAAACATCAAGTCCAGATCTGAAGAGGATTGTGAGTTTGGCTTCAGATAAGCAAAGCTTCCGGTACTGACAAACAACGAGACCACAGTAAGGTGAGGTATACATGTTGAGAAAGCTTTGTTCCTTCCCTGTGTGGTAGGGATTTTGAGCACTGACTTGAAAATGTACACGTATGAAACAATTATGAAACCAAAACAAGGGAAGATTACAAACACACCGAAAACAAGAACTCCAACTTCAATAAGGTACAGATTGTCACATGATAGTTTTAGTAGCTGTGGGATCTCACAGAAGAACTGGTTGATGACATTGGAGCAGAAGGTGATGGCAAAAGTACTACCAGTATGTAAACCTGAGTAAAGAAGACCAGCAGCCCATGCGCTGGCTGCCATTTTGATGCAGACTGTTCTATCCATCACTGTCTCATAGTGCAGCGGGTCACAGATGGCAACGTATCTATCATAGGCCATGTCTGTGAGGAGGAAAAAGTCTACTATCAAGAAAAAGAACAAGGAATACACCTGTGCTACACATCCAGAATATGAAATCTCCCAGGTGTTGAAGAGAGAATTAATCATGGCATTCGGGATGGTGACAGATATGCATCCCAGATCAACAACAGATAAATTCACCAGGAAAAAGTACATGGGAGTATGTAAGTGCTGGTCTGTAGAAACAGCTGAAATGATGAGGAAGTTTGCTGTCAGAGCTGCCAAGTAAACCACTAATAAAAGAATGAAATACCATATATTTTGTTCCCAAGAGTCAGAGAAACCCAGAAGAAGAAATGTTGTAACAGTGCTAGAGTTGGTCATGTCCTTGTAAAGAAGTCTTCTGTATTGCTGTTGGTGGAAAAAAGCAAGCTTGATTTAGATGTTATGAATGAAGAGAACTGTTTCACTGGATTGCATTCCGCCATCTTGTCTTGCTCATTCTCATTGCATATTTCCTTTGCTACTATTACATTTAGATTTTGTACCTTAAGGTCCAGTGATCCCCAAGATATCCTCTTTGCAGGATCAAAGTGGACCTTATGTTCCTTTTTTCCTATCATTTAAGCTGGTTGGATCCAACCCATTAACTGTTATATAAACTGTGTTATTAATCATTTTTGAAACTTTCCAATAACTCAGATAAACTTTGGCTATTCCCTGATACATAGGTATTTAGGAATGGGGTTAAGAATACAGTTTGGTTTTGTGAAAATGTTTTGAAGCATCAAGGGAGAACCCACCAGAACCCTCACCTTCTGAGAAGCCAGGATATATCGTCAATTCACTTTGATGGAGATTGTTCGTTTCCAGTCAGTTTACTACTAAATTTTCCCGAGTTCCCATTTTATTATAGCTGCTGTCCCACATGCACATCTAAAGTTTTAGCTTAAAGATACTGTCTCCTCGCTTTTTAACCAGAGTGTTATCTGGATTTATCCCACTGACCAAATGCTGCAGTTTTGTTTGCTTCCATTAAGTTACAGCAGATTGAGATAAATGAAGCTGTTTAAAAGTCAAATATGCTATTCATATGTAGGTTCCCAATTCGATAGATTCACTCAGTGGTGGACTAATATTTATTTGTAAAAGCAATAGCAATCTCTCTTGTCCTTCCAAGATCAAAAAGTGTAATATTTCCTGCTTGAAAATTTAGTACTGGAATTTTAACAAAATATTTGCATTGACTTTGATGCAGTCCTCAGTCTCTTGTCCCTGAAGGGAACTTGCTGAAGAGAAAATGTCCAATTGATAGCAGGCACTTTGTGAAAATAGAAGATAGGATTTCTCTGTTGAGATTGGAGAATGTTTGCTAATTAATAGTGAGAGTACCAAACTGCCTGTGTGGACCTGTGAAATTGTACATTAGTGTGAAAAGGAATAAAGGAAAAGATAGGAATAGAGGTTCAATACATACATTCAGTTTTTATGTTTTTACCTGCATAGTGTCTCCAAAACTCAAAGAGAAGCACACAAGTGAGGTTACCATAGGGTGCGATTATACAGTTCCTCCTACCATGCAGAAATAAAGCTGGGGAATTATGGTCAGTGGGAAAGAACATGAAAGCATGTTTCTATGGAAATACAAGTTGGCATATTGGGTTGCATACTGGGGAATATACTATTGAGAGATGGTTTAATACGTCGGTTGGATCCAACCAGTTTTTCCAGTAGTGAAAAAGATTGCTGTCCGAGGGTGGATCTCTTTTGTGCGAGGCCCTTTACCAATAATACACTCTAGTCAATTGCTGGGGTGATAAATTGACCATAGCCATTTTATTGAGCAGAAGCGTGAGGCTAAGCATGGGTCTGGATCTGGTCATACGGGTACATGCTACAGCTCAGCAGGGCGGGAGCCCCATCTCCGAGTTCGTTCTACTGTGGGGCTCTGCCGGATGGACGCTCCTGGCCAGAGATGTTCCCCTTTGGCCCGGTTCGGCAGGGCCGGTCGCTTCTTGCCACTGTTGTCGTTCCTGAGGGGAAGGCATAGCTCCCTAGCTCCCTTCCCCTTGCCCTTCCAGAGCCATACCCATGCGCCAAACTGCCAAGAACTAAGCTACAACAAAATAAGCATGTATTACCATAGAAAATTAGGGAGAGGCGGGTGGGCAAATCATCAGCCGGTGAGCACATGGCTCGGAAAAAGGAGAGCAAGCCTCTTTAAAGTCTCGGCTCACCGCTTCTTTCTTCCAGTGCCACTAGCCCTCTTCAAGCATGGCTGTCTCCCCCTTCCGCCCTTACTGGGCAGCATCAGCTGGTCTTGCTTTTCCCCATCCCAAGCAGCAACCGCGCCTCGTGGTGATTCACAGGCGTCTTTATCAAAAGTCTCCTTTGACTTCCCAAAAAGAATTTGACCTCCTTTGACCTCTCTGTGCTGGGACTTGCCTGGACAAAAGCCATGTGGGTCAGGACCTTAGTCTGGAAAGGAATTGGTCCAATTCCTGTCCAATAAATACATGATGCCAACTGTAGTCATGAAGCCTCATTCAGATAATTGTAGGCTGTAAACTGACTTACTTCAGCTTACAGGCTATAAGCTAACTTACCCAAGTATTTCACCTGCATAGCTAGTTTTCAGTATTTAAGCACCATATATCACATGTTCCAACTGCTTCTACACAATATTGTCGCATTTTATAAATTAAAAAATGGAGAGAGGAAAAATATTCTCATCCTGAAGGATGCTTAAGTCATTTCCTCTCAAATATACAAATACAGTAGACTTTGCAAAGAAGAATCTTGTTGACTGAGAAGGAAATAGGGTAGATAAGGAGAGACTGATAGTTTACCTTTTAGGGTTGCACCCTCAGTCTTTCTCATTTAATTTCTTCTTTTTCCCAGAGATGTCCAAAAGGTAACAGTGAATTCCACATTCATCCACATCCTCTATAATAATGAGCTCATGGTAAATGCACAC
This sequence comes from Sphaerodactylus townsendi, assembly GCF_021028975.2. Lineage (NCBI taxonomy): Eukaryota > Metazoa > Chordata > Lepidosauria > Squamata > Sphaerodactylidae > Sphaerodactylus > Sphaerodactylus townsendi. Next base: position 22,066,315 of record NC_059439.1, on the reverse strand, counting down.
TTTGTTGGAAATAAGTTTTATATATGCATCTTTTGCATTGTTGCTGAGAATGTTCATCACATATCCAAGAAACATCCAGTAATAGAGGTCCCAGGAGAAGTTGTCTCCTCTCTGTAGACTGCAACGATTTTCGGATAAAAAGATTCACTGGGTTATGTGCCCATAAGGGTTATCTTCCAATTAGCAGAGAGGATGAGCATCATATCTCATTCTCTCCACAATTAAACATTTAATTTATGATGCCTCAATTGAAATAATTTATGTTTCTTTTTATGATAGCAACATTTCTGATCGAAGGCAGTGACAAGGGTATAGCCTATCATGATTTGCTCTTCCCATCCCATTATTTTCCCTTCCTTTTGACACTATGGCCCCTTCCGCACACTCAAAATAATGCGTTTTCAAACCACTTTCACAACTGTTTGCAAGTGGATTTTGCTATTCCGCACAGCTTCAAAGAGCACTGAAAGCAGTTTGAAAGTGCATTATTCTGCATGTGCGGAATGAGCCTATATGTTTGGTTTACAAAAGGGCTAGAGGGCATTGTTTTTATTTTAAATTATTCTATTCTGATTGAACTTTTCGGTGCTGTAATATGTTGTATGGATTTTATGGAATTCATTGGAACGTACTCTGAGTCTGTATGTCAAACAGAGGAGGGGAAATCAAAGAAATCAGTCAGTGGTCACTGGTGTTCCTGGAAGTAGCAATGGACTGTCCACAAAACTCCATGCATCTCATGACATCTATTTTACTCACTTAATATTTCATATGATCTGGCTTTTTTTTTTGGGGTCAGGAACACTGCCATCTTTACATTTAAGGTCAATGTAAACGTCAGTATGGATTTACATTTTAATCAGCATACAACTGAATTCTATCATAAATGACTTGGAAGTAGGGGTGGGCAGCGTGGTGGCCAAGTTTGCAGATGATACCAAATTATGTAGGGTGGTAAGAACCACAAAGGATTGCGAAAAGCTCCAAGCGGACCTTGATAAATTAGGTGAGTGGGCTAAGAAATGGCAAATGCAGTTCAATGTAGCAAAATGTAAAGTGATGCACATAGGGGCAAAAAATCCAAACTTCACATACACGCTACAGGGGTCAGTGCTATCAGTCACAGAGCAGGAAAGGGATTTGGGCGTCTTAGTTGATAGTTCCATGGGAATGTCAACTCAATGCATGGCAGCTGTGAAAAAGGCAAACTCTATGCTGGGGATAATTAGGAACGGAGTTGGGATAATAAAACTGCAAGCAAGGATTGATCATGCCCCTTATAGTAAAGTGCAGTGGTGCTAATTTCGCAATCTTGGAGTAATTGTGTTCAGTTCTGGTCGCCACATCTCCCAAAGGACATCGGAAGAGATAGAAAAAAGGCAGGAGAAGGGCAACGCAGGGGATGATTGAAGGATTGGAGCACCTTCCTTATGAGGAGAGGCTGCAGCGTTTGGGACTCTTTAGTTTGGAGAGGAGACGTCTGAGGGGGGGGATATGATTGAAGTCTATAAAATTATGCATGGGGTAGAAAATGTTGACACAGAGAGAAATTTTTCTCTCTTTCTCACAGTACTAGAACCAGGGGGCATCCATTGAAAATGCTGGGGGGAAGAATTAGGACTAATAAAAGGAAACACTTCTTCACGCAACGTGTGATTGGTGTTTGGAATATGCTGCCACAGGAGGTGGTGATGGCCACTAACCTGGATAGCTTTAAAAAGGGTTTGGACAGATTCATGGAGGAGAAGTCGATCTATGGCTACCAATCTTGATCCTCCTTGATCTCAGATTGCAAATGCCTTAGCAGACCAGGTGCTCAGGAGTAGCAGCAGCAGCAGCAGGCCATTGCTTTCACCTCCTGCATGTGAGCTCCCAAAGGCACCTGGTGGGCCACTGCGAGTAGCAGAATGCTGGACTAGATGGACTCTGGTCTGATCCAGCAGGCTAGTTCTTATGTTCTTATGTTCTTATCATTTATTCAGCTTGATTGTTCCCAGTTGCCCATCTCAGTGCAACCTCATTTCATATGCCTTTGATAAACACAAATGCTAAGAATCACAGCATAGTCTTTTGGATAGTTTCACAAGTGGGAAAACTGGTAGGATAAATCTGCTATGATTGTGAGCAAAGCGGAAAGATGAACAAAAAATTTTATTTGAAGAATCATTGTTAGGATCTCTGCATATGCATCCATGTGCCTAAATCTCTACTCCCGGGTCTGATCACATCTGGGATAGAAGGGAAAGGGTCACAAGTGTAACGTTTGTTGATCGTTGTACTCTTCAGATCCCTTCTCACTCCGCCCCCCCGATTAGGTAGGGAGGGAGGGAGGGAGGGAGGGAGGGAGGGAGGGAGAGAGAGAGAGAGAGAGAGAGAGAGAGAGAGAGAGAGAGAGAGAGAGAGAGAGAGAGAGAAGTTAACAAAGATTATTTTTACCAGTCTTGTAGCGGATGTCCAAGAGACAGAGACCAGTGCTGGCCTCTGAAATGATCAGTTCTGAATGAACAATATTATCGAGCACCATGGTGGTGTGTGATAATATTGAACACCTAAGTGGGTTCTGAGGCATGCTCTTATATGGAAAAATGTGTCTTGGGGCAAAGGAAATCCTTGAACAAAGGATTTTTCCTGCCGTTCCGAATGAGGCAATTGTCTTGACTATCAGACAGTTGAACTGATGGCTGACCCAATATCTTGTTGGGTTTTGCCAGTGGTGGACAATAAAAATGACCCATAACGGGTGCCACCACATAGATGGTCACTAGGAGGGTGAGTCAGAGGAAGACCTTTGAGTAGGTTAAGAGTTATAGTCAAAAGAGAACTGGTTTGTCCAGGTATGGTGTTGTTCATATTCAGAGGCTTTCCTGAGTATGTGCAAGACATGAGGTGGGGGAGGGGGGTGTCATTTTTCAGTCTTGCCCAAAAGGTCAGACAGTTCCAATATGGAGTTCTGCAACCAGGCTGCTCTGTTCAGGGCGCTTTTCTGCCAGGTCTGCCAGGGCAGCACTCCAGGTAGAAAGGCTATTCTCTCCCCTTCCATGTCTTCAATTCCATCACAGGTTAGTCTGGTTACACTAATAATCTCTGTTTTGTGCACTGCCTTGAGCAATATTCCTTCCTGTCTTGAGTCTTAATGAGAAACATGGACGATAAATAACATAGACGATCAACAAATAAATGAGTTTATATGGAGCTTCTGGCTCTCTGACTTTCAAATTTGGTATATTTTTCCAGAATTCTTGACACTTGAAAACACTTTCCTTTTTATTTTCAGTACCACATATGTTAAAAGTTTTCATTTTAATAATTTCAAATAAACTTTGGATACATGTGATTTGGTGTGGCAATTGTTATTTTTGAGGATCTATAAACCCTTCGCAAAGGAGGATTAGTCTCCTCAATATTTTTGTAATGTATCAACCACCATTACAGGGAGGATATCTATTTAATAGACATTGGCCGTTTCCGCACGGAGGCGGAAACGGCTAGGTCGGCACATTGTGTTCCGACCCGACGACCCTGGGACCGTCCGCACGGACGGTCCTGGAAGCAGCCGGGCAGCCGGCGCCGCAGAGCCGGCGTGTCCCTGGGCCTCCAGCATGTCACCGAGGCCTGGGGACACGCCCCCTGGCCCTGCACGCCTGCTCCAGCGGTGCAGGGCAGGGGGGCGTGTCCCCAGGCCTCGGCGACATGCCGGGGGCCCAGGGACAAGGTAAGTGCCGGGTGGGGGGGCGGCGCTTCCCCAAAAAGAGCGCTTCCCAGCGCTCTGGGAAAACGCCGGCTTCGGGCCGGGTGGGTGGTGCGAGGGCGGCGCGGCTGCGATGCAGCTGAGCCCCCTGTGCGAATGGCGGCCTGGAGATGGCGTTTTTACCGTCTCCAGGCCGCCATTTAATGCCCGTGCGGAAACGGCCATTAACACAGTCAGCTCTACAGTCCCAGAAGCTTGTAATAGATCAGTTTAAAATTGATAGCAGAATAGGCACACCACCAAAAGAAATGGCTACAAAAACTGTAGACAGTATGGTAAAGGTAACAGGCAGCTCATTTCCATCAAAATCCCCATATTTCTGATCAATTCCAGCTTCCAACTGGGCTTCTATTATAGGCCTTACAAATGGGGAACTTGCAATCCCTTGTGGGAGGCATCTCAATGTCCCATTCACTCTTTTCTTCTCTAGTCTGTCTCTTCTCCTCTCTCCTTTTCTTCCTCCTACCCACCCACCAACCTACCACTGTTATTTTCTGTTCCTGACAGCCACTACACTGTTTCTATTACCCACTTTTCTGCTCCATCACCATTCCTCCTTGCCATTCAATCCACTTACCTTTTTCAGACTGTCTTCATTGAGCATTAAAAACAACAGTTTACGATATAAAAGTGGGACGTTATTTTAGCGGGGGAGCATGTTTAGAACAAGCAAAAGAATTCAGTCCGTCCCTATTATGGGCCAACAGCATAATAATTTACAAATTTTATGTGTTCTGGGGATTCAAACAACTTCTGGACTAATATAGAATACATGCACTATTTAGTTTGAAAGCACAGTTAAAAGCAACAAATTAAGTAAAGGTGTAGGTACTTCTTAAGAATGATCTCAGAAGAGCAGAAGCCTTACTTCTATCGTAAATGTTTCTAATGCATTAAACACTTAAAAACAACACCAAGATTTTGGGGAGATATAAGCTTTTATAAGTAACAGTTTATAATCTGAAAATCTTGTAAGTCCCTAAGTTTCTACTAGACTTGAATCTAGTTGTCCTATCACAGACCATTGCAGCTACCCAAAACTATTTTTTAAAGAAACACTTGTCTGAAAAGCTTCCCTTCAGAACTATACATGCAAAGTACAAAATAGCAGGTCTTGTTGCTTTTGTGCCCTGTTTTCTTTATGATCTCACGGCTATGAAAATGCTTTTTGTATTGTCAAAGGCTTTTTGATCCTCTGAAGATGCCAGCCACAGATGCAGGTGAAACGTCAGGACAGAATGCGGCTAGAACACGGCCATACAGCCCGGAAACCACACAGCATCCCAAAATGCTTTTTCTTTGACAAATTGTGCCTTGGGATCAGATTGATGGGGGAAGCCTTGCTTTTCTTCCTGAAAAATTGCCACAATGAAACATTTTCCATAGTGCAGTTTTGATGTCCCTGTTCCTCATTGTATAGATGATTGGATTCATCAGTGGAGGAACCACAGAATACAGGATAGCAATCACCAGATCCAGATCTGAAGGGGATTGTGAGTTTGGCTTCAGATAGGCAAAGCTTCCAGTGCTGATATACAAAGAAACAACAATAAGGTGGGGTACACATGTTGAGAAAGCTTTGTTCCTTCCGTGAGTGGTGGGGATTTTGAGCACTGACTTGAAAATGTATATGTATGAAACAATTATTAAACCAAAACAAGAAAAGGCTATAAATTCACTGAAAACAAGAACTCCAATTTCAATGAGGTATAAATTGTCACATGATAGTTTGAGTAGCTGTGAAATCTCACAGAAGAACTGGTTGATGACATTGGCGCAGAAAGTGATGGCAAAAGTACTACCAGTATGTAAACCTGAGTAAAGAAGACCAGCCACCCATGCGCTGGCTGCCATCTTGATGCAGACTGTTCTATCCATCACTGTCTCATAGTGCAGTGGGTCACAGATGGCAACGTATCTGTCATAGGCCATGCCCGTGAGGAGGAAAAAGTCCGATGCCAAGAAAAAGAACAAAGAATACACCTGTGCTACACATCCAGAATATGAAATCTCCCAGGTGTTGAAGAGGGAACTAATCATAGCATTTGGGATGGTGACAGATATGGATCCCAGATCAAGAACAGATAAATTCACCAGGAAAAAGTACATGGGAGTATGCAAGTGCTGTTCCAGGGCAACAGCTGAAATGATGAGGAAGTTTGCTGTCAGAGCTGCCAAGTAAACCACTAATAAAAGAATGAAGTACCATATATTTTGTTCCCAAGTGTCCGAGAAACCCAGAAGAAGAAACATTGTAACAGTGCTAGAGTTGGCCATTTTCTTCTGTAGACTTCTCTTGTATTGCTGTTGAGGGAATAATTGGGAGACAGTAAAATAGTTGTGACATATTACATAGTATTGTTAAGAAGAAAGACATAATTAAGATCCTGCCAGTTCAGAGGAGTTACACAGTTCCAGTACCTTTGAAGACAATAGGTTTATAAGGGTAGAACTCCAAGAGAAGTGCTATAGTTGGCTTTCAAGTCTGGTCCAGGTATTATTGCCAGGGTGAAGTACTATAGGAAAAATTAAGTATTCAATTACCATGCCACATTTTAGGGGAGACAGGAAGGCAAGCTGGAGTGAGAGCTTGAGGGCTTCCAAAACTTGCTGCTGGAACAAAAACTCTCAAGTTTTACCAACTGAATGTAGACATTTTCACTCAGTTATTAATCTATAAAATAGTTTTGACAGATTCCACAGAATTGTTTAGAAGAAAGACATCATTGAGATCCTTCCAGTCCAATCCAAAGAGCAGTTCCACAGTTCTAGCACCATTGAAGCCAATGGGTTTAGAAGGGTGAAACTCTGTTCACAATTGCACTAAAGAATTGTCCTAGTTTTCACATGTATTCCTGACATACCTAGTCACAATTGCTCAATTTCAAATAAGACATTTTCTAACTGATACAGATATACTGTATCAGGACGTAGGGTCAGTTCACTCTGATAGATATTGGGCTGCCTCCAGCCAACTTTTCTACTAAATTGTGCCCAGTTTCCTTCTTTATTAGGCCCCTTCCGCACATACAGAATAATGCGTTTTCAAACCACTTTCACAACTGTTTGCAAGCGGATTTTGCTATTCCGCACAGCTTCAAAGAGCATTGAAAGCAGTTTGAAAGTGCATTATTCTGCATGTGCGGGGACAGGGCGGTATAAAAATCGAAATAATAAATAAATAAATAAATAAATAAATATGTCACACACAGGTATGGCATCCACCAATTTTTATATGTGTGTGACCTGGATCTAACCTACTGACAATATATTGCTGTTTTGTTTGCTCTATAAGCTACAGCAGATTGTGATCAATGAAGCTGTCTAGAAATCAGACAGGCTACTCTTATGTAGGTTCCCAGTTCAGTGGAGTCACTCAGTGGTGGACTATTACTTGTTGTTAAAGCAAAGGCCTCCCATGTTCCTCCAAGGTCAAAAGTGATTGCATTCACTTCTAATGTCTCAAGAAAATTACTGGCTTTTGAATGTACAATATTTGCAAGTATCCAAATTGATGCAGTCCTTACCCCCTTATTCCTGAAGGTGACTTGCTGAAGATAAAAGGACTGATTGACAGCAATCACTTTGTGAAAGCAGAAGATAGGAAATCTTTGTGGGGAGAGGAGAACAGTTTACTAATAAACAGTGGGGATGCCAAGGTACCTGTAATGGATCTGTGCAAATGTATGTCAGCGCGAAAGGGAATATGGGAAGAAACAATAGTGGAAATAATGCATACATTCAATTGTAATGTTTCTATCTTCAGAGTGTCCACCTGAAGGGATGCACACAAGTGACCTTACCATGGCATATAGTGCCATTACTCATACCTTGCAGAAGTAAAGCTGGGAAACTGCAATCCCTGGGGCCGAATATGAATGCATGTTTCTGTGGAAAAACAAGGTGGCCATTTGGTTTGCAATGTAAGCAATAAATATTGAACAATTGTTTGAAAAGTCAATTGGACCCAATCAGCTTTTCCACTCGTAAAAAGAGGGGAAGGGGTCTCCTCCTTTGATCACCCCAAAATGCTAAATTGGGTGGGAGCCTGGGACTTGCCTGAACAAAATGTGAGTCAGCTATACTTTCTACAAAGCCAGGATATATGGTCAATTCACTTCGACACACACTGGGTGACATCCAGCCAGATCTTCTACTAAATTTTGCCCAGTTCCCCTCTTTATTATAGTCCCTGTCACACATGCAGATCCTATAACCCCCAGGTCTGGCTAAAGGACACTGCATCATCCTTTCATTACTTTTGTGTTAGCTGAGTAAACCCCGGACAATACACTGCAGATTTAAGAGCTTCTATAGGCTGCAGTGATTTGATATCAAAGAAGCTATGTGGAAATCAGACATGCTACTCATATGAACTCACTCACTCATGGACATGTTAAAGCAATAAAGGTCTTGATAGAATCCTCACTCCATTATCCCTGAAGATGAAATAATTAATTGACAGCAAGCACTTGGTGAAGACAGAGTATCTCTGTGCGGAGGAGAGAACCATATGCTAATATGCAGTGGAAACATCAAACTGCTGGTGTTGACCTGTGAAACTGCATTTTAGCGTGAAAAGGAATGAGGAACTAGATAAGGACACTTTTAATGCATTATTATATTTCTATCTACATAGTTACTCCACAACTTGATGGAATGCATCAAGTGAGGTTACCCTAAGGCGCCATTACACAAAAAGTGAGGTTACCCTAAGGTGCCATTACACTTCATACCATGCAGAAGAAGGGCTGAGGAACCATGGTCACTGGTATAGAATATAAAAGCATATTTCTATGGAATTATTAGGTGGCATACTGACTCCCATAGTAAGAAGTAAAATATTTAAAGATTTTTTTTAAACAAATGGTTGGATCTAATCAGCTTCTCTACTAGTGAAAAGAGGAGCAAAGGTCTCCGTTGACCACCCAAAAAGCACTATACTAGGTAGGAATCATGAGGCTTGCTGGAAGAGGATTGGACAAGGTTCTGTACAGTTAACTGCAACCATGAAGACTCATTCAGTCTAAATAGTAGACTGTAAGCTGACTTATTTCATGTCCCAAGTATTTCACCTTCATAGCTAGTTTTCAGGATTTAAACATCATATTCCACTTTTCAACTGCTTCCATACCTTACTGAAGCGTTTTAGAAATGAAGATTAGAGAAGAGGAGGAAAGATGCTTATCCTTGAAGAAGATTATGTCTTTACCATCTAGCAAATTCACATAAGGTAGAATTTTCAGAGAAGGATCTTGTTGGATGACAATGGAGAAGAGTAGATGAGGAAGTGACAGAACAGTTTTACCTTTCAGGCAAGTGCTTTCAGGTTTTCTCATTCAATTTCTTCAGAGATGTCCAAAAGGTGACAGTGAATTCCATATCCATGTACACCCACTGCAATCATGAGCTCCTTGTGTTCATAGTAAATATATGCTTGGTGAGAAAAAAAGGTTTTTACAAGTACCTTCTGATCTATTCTTGAGGATGTTCACCACGTATCCCAAAAGTGTTCAGTAACAGAGATCCCAAGAGAAGTTGTTGCTTTCTGTAGAGAGCAATGACCTTCTGATAACATTTCAAGGCTTCTGAGTGGAACTTCCACTGGGGGTGATCAGCTTCTGTCAAACTAAATATCTGAGCTGTGGTTGGAAGTGCCTTTCGCCTATTTAGGAGCTTCATTGTTCAAACTTTTGTACAATAGAAGTTTGTGGATGGGGCAATACAATTTTTATTTAAAAAATAACATTTCAAAGAGTTAACTTCTATAAGGATGATCCTTGAATTCACAGGGTGAATGAGCATCATATCCTACCCGTTGCACAACATGACATTCAAGCTTTGTTCTTTCCATTGAAAGAATTAGTGTTTCTTTTTAGGACAGCAACATTTCTGGTTTAAAATAAAATCAGTGGTCCCTAATGTTCCTGACAGTGGCAATGAACTGTGCACAAAACTCCATTCACCCAATATTTCCTCTGGCACGTTTTTTTGAGAACGCGATCATCTTTACATTTATGGTCAATGTAAAGGTAAATGTGGATTTACATTTAAATCCACTTAAAATCAGATTTGTTCTTGTCTTCACCTTGAACTCTCCCAGTTCCCCATCTCACTGTAACCCCATCCCATGTGGCTTTAATAAACAAAGATGCTAAAGATTCACAGCAAAGCCTTTCCATTGGTTTCACTAGTAGCAAAACCTGTAGGGTAAAACTTGCTATGAATGAGAGCAGAGCAAGGAGCTCATCAGAGAGTTTTATATAAAGAATCCTTGTGTGGAATTCTGCATCTGCACCCATGTGGAACTTTAAGTGGCAAGAATTATGGGAAACTTAACATCATGGCCCAGATTAAAAACCACTCACTCCCATGTATTTATCGATGACAGCTAATATTGTCTGTTCATAACAAAGTAGCAAAGAACAAATTTATATTTGTTTGTTTTCGTGGTTTTATCCCGCAAGGACTCAGGGCAGGTACCACAAGGCTACAGCTTAATGTTGGCAAAAAAGCCTCCAACTGGACTGCAATAACAACAGACTTTTTCCTTATATATTTCATTACAAACTTTCCTGAAAATGCACAATAGTTTACAAATATGTAACAAACCAGCCATCTGCAGTGGAAGCTAAGGCCGTTTCCGCACGAATGCGGAAGCGGCCGGGTCGGCGTTTCCGACGCTGACCCCACGACGCTGGGACCGTCCGCACGGACGGTCCTGGAAAGAGCCGGGCAGCCGGCGCCGCGGAGCGCCGTGCCCGGCCAACCCGGCATGTCCCCAGGCCTCCGGCGCGTCGCCAAGGCCTGGGGACACGCCCCCTGGCCCTGCGCACCTGCTCCAGCGGAGCAGGGCAGGGGGCATGTCCCCAGGCCTCGGCGACGCGGCGGAGGCCCGGGGACAAGGTAAGTGCCGAGTGGGGGAGGCGTCTCGAAGCCGCTGCCGTTCGCTCGGCAGCGGCTTCGAGGTGGCATTTGCCCAACAAGAGCGCTTCCAAGAGCTCTGGGGAAACGCCGGCTTCGCGGCGGTCGGGCGGCGCGAGGGCGACGCGGCTGCGATGCAGCTGCGCCCCCTGTGCGAATGGCAGCCTGGAGACGGCGTTTTTGCCGTCTCCAGGCCGCCATTAAATGCCCTTGCGGAAATGGCCTAAGATTGACTGTAGGAGTCATAACTCATCAGAAAGTAAGGCTAGGGGCTTCAAAATGGGTTGCGGGATTCAGGATGATAATGAGAACTGTCAAAAAGGAAGTGCCGAAAAGGAAATGGAATATCATGGTCATGTAATGTCTAGATTAGAACTACTTTTTGCACTGGAAGATCAAATCCTCTGTTTGCGCCAGAAAATAAAGTTTTGGGTTTCAAACCTGGCCAAAAGATCAGTGCTAATGATTGGAGTTCCAGTGGCAAGAATTATGGGAAACTTAATATCATGGCCCAGGTTACCTTTAAAAACCACCCACCCCCATTTACTAATCAAATACAGCTAACATTGTCAGTTCATGGCAGGCATAGCTCATTGGAAAATAAAGCAAGTTGATTAAAAACTGGCCATTGGCTTCAGTAAAATTGTGGGTGTTGTAGGAGTAAACATGATGGGAAATCATCCATGCTGGCTCAGATTAGTAGAAGCCCCTATGTACAAGCAACATGGAGCAAGGAAGTATTCAAGCATTTCAATGTGTACATTTAAAAAAGCAATGTCCATAATCAAAGTCTCATTTTTAAGAGGTAGCACCAAGCCTTTATTGGCATATAAGACGATACAGGTAAAATAAAGAGGAAAAAAGTGGAAGATGGTCACCTTCACTTCAATGCTGCAACTTCTGGAAGAAACTCTTTGAGGTTATCACATGGCATTTTGACACATTATCTTCCTCAGTGCCACTTGAATGTCTCTGTTTCTCAGGCTATAAATGATAGGATTCATGAGTGGGGGCAAAACAGCGTACAAAACAGCCGAAAGCAAGTTCATATATGAAGACAACATCTCCTGAGGCATCATGTAAGTAAGCATGATAGTAAAAACAAAAAGCGAAAACATGGTCAAGTGTGGGATGCAGGTAGAGAAAGCTTTATATTTTCCCTGGCCTGACTGGATCTTGAACACAGCAGAGAAGATGTAACTGTAGGAAACCAATATGAACACAGAGCAAACTGCCCCTATTATAAGAACTCCGACTGAATTGAAGATCTCATTGAACTTGGTATCAGCGCAAGATATCCTTAATAACTGAGGAACATCACAGAAATATTGTTCAACTACATTGGACCAGCAGAACTGTCGCCAAAATGTGTTTGCTGTTTGCGTTACTCCATTCAATAAACTGAAGATCAACGCAGCAGCTGCCATTTGGAAGCAGGCATCCCAGTTCATGATCAGCATGTACTGTAGGGGATGGCAGATCGCGACGTAGCGGTCATAAGCCATGATAGTGAGCAGGGTAATTTCTGCACTGGCACATGCAACAACAAGGAGAACTTGGCTGACACATCCTGCAAAAGAAATCTTATTGTTATTCATCAGGGAATTGACCATCGATGTCGGGACAGTAGTAGAGATGAAGCAAACATCTACTGATGACAAGACAGCCAGGAAAAAGTACATGGGGGTATGAAGATGAGGAAACAGTGCCACGGAGGTGATGATGAAAAGATTTCCCGTCAGGGTAGCTAAGTAGAGGGAGAGAAACACCATAAAATGCAAAATCTGTAGCTCTCGCTGATCAGAGAATCCTTCAAGGATGAATTCTGTCACGACCGTTTTGTTTACCATTTGTTTTGGTAGAAGAAAATTCTGTGGAGAGTAAGGAAATAAATGTTCATCTTTCTGTCTCTTTCTGTCTCTCTTCCATGACAGATTGATCAAGACACTTAGGCTCATTCCGCACATGCAGAATAATGCACTTTCAAACTGCTTTCAGTGCTCTTTGAAGCTGTGCGGAACAGCAAAATCCACTTGCAAACAGTTGTGAAAGTGGTTTGAAAACACATTATTTTGCGTGTGCGGAAGGGGCCATAGAGAAATGTGCTCAAAAGTAAAGAAACATTCACATTTGTCAAATGTTTGTGCGAAGAGAGAAGGGAAGGAGTTGTGCTTGCATATATACAATGAACATGCACTTGGAAACCTTGCAGCCTGCACCAGTTTCTTCAGCATAGATTCACAGTGCATTCAAGCAATGCATAAATCCATGAAATTCAAGAAAAACAGAGAATCATATTTCAACCAGACAGCAAGCATCATGGCTGTCCCCTCCCTCCACTAAAAAACCTTCTCATTTAAGTGTAGCTATAATGTCACTTTTTTCATGATGCCAAGCACAACAGGACTAGCCTTGAACAAGAAATTTAAGACTCCCAGTTCAGTATTTGGCATTTAAAGGGGATGTGGATTTGGGACTGATGATGAACTTCTGGACTCTGTCCCAGGCATCACTATTATCTTCCCAGTATAGTTCCCAGTCATTTCTTGTCCTCCAAGCATGCTCTGAGATCAAAAAGAAGGATTTCTTCCCATTCACTGTCTCCTGTAAATGCCCACCTCTGGATTTAAATTAGATGGGAAATACGACTGATAGTTCTTCTTTTGCCTTGTAATCCTTGACTGCAGAAATCAATGAAATGAATCGTACATACTCAGCTTTATAGTATGCTGCACAGTTTGAAAACTAGTTCTGATATGGGATGTTTCTGGCCCCCAGTGATTCCAGCCATGAAAACCTTCGACAATACTTAGTTCTGATATGGTAGACAGAAATGTACTAGGCAGATCCTGTTTTGTTAGACAGAAATAGAACACCCACCAAACCCGATACACTTCACAGAACAAAACAATAAAGCTACTGACCTCGTCACTATTTTCTGGACTTGGACATAAAAAGGGTGTTGTGCTGGGAGAAGATAGAGAATATAGCTATATAGAGGACATTGCTTCATCAGTTCTTTTGTAAATGTTTCAAGGATCTGTTTTCCAATTTCCACGTTTATAGCAATGTAGACCCAGAGGGAATAATTAAAACAGCTTATGACACAGGAGACTGTAATGCCCTGGTTTCTCCAAGGATATTCCAAAAACCTTCTTTGAGCACTGAAAGTTGCTGCTAAGATCTGCGCTGTCAGTGACAAACACCAGTAGGTGTGAATAGACTCTCCCTCACAAATCTGCCAACTCCTCTAATGCTCTAGTGTTTCCTTGTTTCCTTTTTAGGGTATCTTTGGGAAAGGGAATCTTGGGCTGACCAATAATTATAATGCCAGGCACCCTTGGCATCTAGGCATGCTATTTGCCCACTGGGGTGAGGAGATCTGCCCCAATCTCCCTTTGCCAACCAACACTCTAACAGCTGGCAGAAGGAAACAAATAAAAATAACCAGTGTTGTATCACCTTCGTGCTAAACCTGGAAATGACGTCATGTCTGTTCAAAAATTATTAGAAACTCTAAAGTAAACCCATAGAGGGGTCAACAATTTAAGAGGAGAAGTACCAATTAAAATTCCAACAAATACATGCATGCTGCTCTCATCATTCTACCAATGGTTAAATGTCAGATTAGGGCTGAGGGAGACCTGCATTCATATCTCTCTGTTCTATGAAATATATTTGCTGACCTTGTACTAATTATTCACTCTAAGCCTAACCTAGTTGAGGTGATAAGAAAATAAAATGGAGGAGGAGAGAACTGTGTAAGTTATTCTGAGCTCCTTGGAAAAAGAGTGGGATAAAAATACACTGAATGAATGAACTAACGAATGAATGAACAACCGAATGAACTAATGAATGAACTAATGAATGTTTTGTTCCAGGGGTCTGACAAACCACTGTGTAAACATAGTCTGTTTATTAAACATAAGATGGCAGTCAGAACTTTTATTAAGTGTTTGTTGCATACACTAAAGGGGTGTCATCTGCCAATAGTAAGATGGAGAAGAAAAGAAGAAGAGAACAGTTTGTATTTATACCCCCTTTTCTATCCTGTAAGGAGTCTCAAGGAGGCTTACAAACTCCATCTTTTTCTCTTCCCTCAACAGACACTTCCTGAGGTAGGTGGGGCTGAGAGAGTTCAGAAAGAACTGTGACTAGCACCCAAGATCACCCAGCAGCCTTCATGTGTAGGAACACAGAAACAAATCCAGTTAAGAAGAAAATAGTCTGCAACTCATGTGGAGGAGTAGGGAATCCAACCCTGTCCTCCAGATTAGAGTCCACTGCTGTTAACTTCTACACCAGGCTGAGGGATAACCCAGAGAAGGACTAGTAAACTCTGGGCATATAATTTTGCAACCATTTTATTTAAATACAACTTGAAGACCATGGGAGTCTGTACACATCCTTGCTTTATACCCTTGATGACTGAAATTGCTTTAGTCAGGGGATCTTGGCCATAGTGTCTATGTGTAATTCTTATTGCCCAAAGACAATTTCTACAGAATCAAATGCCTCTGCCAGTCTAAAAAGGACATGAAGAGGGCTTTGGTATGTTCACTTATGCCTAGAGCAGCTAGTTGATATAAGGTTGAATACTCTACAGTACTTTGGCCCTTTTTAAAGCCAGACTGATAGGGTTATATAGTACAATTCAAGGCTTCCCAGTCCTCTAGTTTGTCCAAGGGATGTTTACTATACAGTTTGACAGCTATGTTAAGCAGGCGCATAGGGTTTTACTCTCCTGCACCAGACCATTGGCCTGACCTGATCTTGGCATAGGTTCTCTTCCTTCAAATTAATCTTGTTTTGAAGAAGGTGCTTGGAACATCACTAAAGGGACTGTATTATCAACAGATCCCAGATGGCTTTTCTCAAGTTTATTCAAGAGACGTTTCATTTTCTCCCTCTGGGACACATACTCATGTGGATTTATGGAAAACAGATAATGGAAACCCAGACAAGAAGAAATGAGGCCATCTCATCTATGCAGCTAAACCATATCTTCTCACAACTAAGTCTAGTCATTCTAAATGCAGCAAGTGAACAGGTCAGTAATCTTATTAGGTTTTTCTGTGAAAAGTATCTGGTCAGATAAGGTGTTTTATTTCTGGCTAGCACATAAGAATCTTAGGCCCCTTCCGCACATGCAGAATAATGCACTTTCAATTCACTTTCATAATTGTTTGCAAGTGGATTTGGCTATTCCACACAGCTGCAAATTGCACTGAAAGTGGATTGAAATTATTCTGCATGTGCGGAAGGGGCCTCAGTTCTGCATAGAAAGATGGATCCAGAAAGGAATAGTATCAGGCGGCCCACAAAATCTAGAGGTTATGAAATGTGGTGTGGTGCAAGTTAAAAATCATGAGAACTTTTAAAGGCATGTTCTGTGTCTTGGGAGGCTGACTTCGGCTCATTTCGCACATGCAGAATAATGCACTTTCAAACTGCTTTCAGTGCTCTTTGAAGCTGTGCGGAATAGCAAAATCCACTTGCAAACAGTTGTGAAAGTGGTTTGAAAATGCATTATTTTGCGTGTGTGGAAGGGGCCTTCGTTTTTTGTGTTCACAAAGCACTTTTCTGCCTTGGAGCTTGGGTAAGGTATAAAATGGGGGACAGTGTCTGGGGAAAGTTGTGGAGGGAAAGCTGTGGATGTCAAAGTATTAGGTATCCATTCTGCCTTCTCTCCCCTAATAACCCTTCCTACAATCCTCTTAAGCATCAAATACTGAGTCAGAGATATTTTGTCTGCTGCTCAAGTTTTTGGGATACCTTGAAAAAGATAGGTATTGCATTCATAATTGAATTTAGGGGCGGGGGGGATATTCATGATGACTTTTTACTAGTTTCAATCTGCTGCCTGATCTTGTGCTTTTCAAATTGTAGGGGAGAACTTCACATTTTTACACATTGCAAATATATACTGAGGATACTGGGACAAGCAACAAACCACACATTTGCAACTGGACATCTCAATTTCTCACTTTGTGTCTACTTCTGACAACACATAGCTTTTTAGTTGCCTTCTTAAATAGACTTCTGAAGGTTGCACCCAGTAGTTGCATCATGGAAACAAAAAAGTACAAACCATAGTAAACCCCCTTTTATACCTTTTTGTCCACAGAATTTTGCACAGAGGAACACATGGTAAACCAAACAGCTGTGACTGAATTCATCCTCCAAGGATTCTCTGATATGCGAGA
Source organism: Sphaerodactylus townsendi (assembly GCF_021028975.2). Classification (NCBI taxonomy): domain Eukaryota; kingdom Metazoa; phylum Chordata; class Lepidosauria; order Squamata; family Sphaerodactylidae; genus Sphaerodactylus; species Sphaerodactylus townsendi. The sequence continues at coordinate 22,049,437 of NC_059439.1, read as the reverse complement.
GCTACAGGTTTTACATTTTATGGCATTTCTCGTTCTCTACTTAACAACCCTGATGGGAAATTTTCTCATCATCGTAACTGTGGTCCTGGTTCATCACCTTCATACCCCCATGTATTTTTTCCTGGCTGTCTTGTCATTAGTAGATGCCTGCTTCATCTCTTCCACGGTTCCCAAATCCATGGCTAATTCCTTTATGAATGACAACCGGATTTCTTTCTGGGGATGCGTCGGCCAACTTTTCGTTGTTGTTGCATGCACTACCGCAGAAGTTGCCCTGCTCACTGTCATGGCTTATGACCGCTATGTGGCAATCTGCCATCCCCTACAGTACATGCTGATCATGAACTGGGATTCCTGCTTCCAAATGGCATCTGCTGCGCTGGTCTTGAGTGTAATCAATGGAATAATACAAACAGCAAACACATTCCGGCTACAGTTCTGCTGGTCCAGCGTAGTTGAACAATATTTCTGTGATATCCCACAGTTGTTGAAGATATCTTGCACTGATACCAAGTTCAATGAGATCTTCACTTCTGTCTGTGTTCTTACTGTGGGTTTTTTCTGCTCTGTGTTCATATTGGTTTCCTACAGTTACATCTTCTCTGCTGTGTTCAAGATCCAGTCAGGCCAGGGGAAGTATAAAGCTTTCTCTACCTGCATCCCACACTTGACCATGTTTTCTCTTTTTGTTTTTACTGTCATGTTTACTTACATGAGACCTCAGGAGATGCTGTCACCATCTGTGGACATGTTAGCTGCTGTTTTGTATGCAGTTTTACCCCCACTTATGAATCCTATCATTTATACTCTAAGAAACAAAGACATCCAAGAAGCTCTGAGGAAGAGGAAATTTTTGAATTCAATATGATAGCCTCAAAGAGTTTTTTCAAAATGGTTTGCAGTATTGGAGAAATATGACCTTCTGTCATCTAACAATGGAACTTGGCTTTCCACTCAGCAGTGCTAACCTGTTTGGCATCTATGCAATGTTTATGTAGTATATCATGGACGTTTCATCTGTATTTTTAAAATTTCAACTTAAATTCTTTTGGACTTTTATAAGGCCCCTTCTGCACATGCAAAATAATGTGTTTTCAAACCACTTTCACAACTGTTTGCAAGTGGATTTTGCCATTCCGCACAGCTTCAAAGAGCACTAAAAGCAGTTTGAAAGTGCATTATTCTGCATGTGCAGAATGAGCCTAAGTCTCAGGATTTTTGGAGTGTTCAAACCATTACCATGTACATAAGGGGCAATATGAATTCTAGCATAAAAGTCAAGCAGGACTCTGAAGATGTGGCACAAATTTTCCTAAATTAATACTAAGTTCGTCTCTGGGAAAGTCTAGTGAACTTCACCAATGGACAGCTGATTTCTGCCAAAATATTTTTAAAAGTCTTGAGTGAACTGCAGTTTGTGGGATCAGTACTACAAGTTGTTCTATGGTCTGAAACATGTTGCAGGGGACTCCAGAACATTATGCAGTTAGCATAATTTATCTGTGTATCGCTTGAAATATTTTGGAATTTCCATTTTGGGCTAGATGGATCAATACGACCAATATTCATACATTCAGACGCATTCATTGTTTCCGTATTCTTCTTCGGTCAGATAAAGTATTTCATTTCTGGCTATCACATCAGAATTTTCATTCTACGTTAAAAGATCACACCAGAAACAAATAGTATCAAAGAGTTCCCAAAAGCAACAGAGTTCTATCATTCATTTCATTTCATGCCTTTATTGGCAGGATCTAATACAGACAGACAAAGTACAATAACCTGAAAAACCCAGGGAGGGGGGTGGGGTGGAAATTCTGGGTTAATCAATCAATCAATCAATCAATCAATCAATCAATCAATGTAATCATTGTCTCTTGAGAATAAATGCCAGAAAATGGTGACTGCAATTGTAATTTCAGGGTTACGATTGTTCAGGACTGTGTGTGTAGGATGATGAATATTTCTTGATGATAACAGAGGTTTAATCAATAGATAACACAGATCTTTGTTGATTTCACAGCCCAAAAGAATATGAGACAAAGGCCCTTTCCACACGGGGCCAAAAACAGCGGCCCAGGGACAGAAAACACCGGTTCCTGGAGAGCTGTTCACACAGGCAGTCCTGTGCAGCCCTGAGCAGCGTGAAGGCTCCGCTTTCCACCTCCCACGCTGAAGACGCCGCTTTCCCGTCCCCCCCCCCATGTTTTCTTGTGAATTCCATATTTTATTTATTTTGTAATTCTTTGTAGAAGAAGAATTAGACAATGGCACCAGAGAACAAAGTTACAGACATCCACACACAGAGACAAGATAATTTCCTATCAGTGCACTTTGTTGCCTGGGTTCAGATGGACTATTGGCAGGGTCACCCCCCTCTTGGCTGAAGAGTCCACCTCTTGTCAATGCGGGGGGGGGGGTCTTTACTTATACTGTGTTCAAATAAACTGCCTATAATATTATAATGTGTCACCATGAGTATACCTAATTGTATGTTCTGTGATAAGACAGTGTGGACCCTCATTCAGACCTTAACTAAACACAAGCTATATTGATCTGCTTGAAGAAAGAATAGAACAAACATGGTTGCTGATTGATTTATTGCAATTGAAGGCTAGCATACCAAAGCAACTATGAGATTCTTGGTGAATGGAATTGGATCCACGCATGAAGCTCAGTTCCGACATTGATATCAGAGACCTTGATTTAATATAGGCATCCCTCTCACCGCCCAGAGCCCTTCGGGGATCTTCGGGGATGGGGCGGTATAAAAATCTAAGAAAATAAATAAATAAATAAATACCCTTGCACTAATTCATGACTCTAGGATGTCTATCATACCAAGAAATTAATGGTAGAGTTTTGGATATTTCTTTACCCCCAGTGTGGCAATAGGCTTCCATGTCAACAGACTTGACCACTGTAGTTTGGGGGTCAGTTTTAATGTCCGGAAATCTCCAGACACTAACTGGAGGCTGGCAGCCCTAGATTCACTATTTCATTTTTATCCAGATCATGGACGCTAACAACAGTTCACAAAAAACAATAAATGTAGTTCCAAAGCCAATTAAAAAAATCCAGGAAACGATGCAGTCCCTGAGCTAGTGCACATGACGTGGTTCTTCAGGGAATTTCTGGAGGATGGAGCCCCACAGTCTAATCAATACCATAAAGAGGAAATCCCAAGGGTTCATCAAGTTTGGCTTACATAAATATTCTTCATCCAACAGTTTACATCTCACATATAAAATATGCAAGAGACTTTCCTCCCTGAGATTTATTCTGAAAAGCAGTGAAACATCCAGTCAATACACAATACTTGAAAATATGGAGAAATATCGAGTACACATTTAAAATTCTGTCTGGGCTTGTGGAAGTTGCAACAAATCCATAGTAGTTTTGTCTGACCAGTCTTCCAGTGGAAGAGGAAAGCAAATAATTGGTAAGTGGGTTCCTTGCTTTCTTTCTGAGTACAAGCTGTAAAATGCTTCAAATGTGCATTTAAAAAAATCAGCGGTAATTCATCCTGTATGAGACAGTCTCCTATGTAGCGTCATATGAGCTTTATCTTTAAAACAGAACAAATTAGGGAACGTGATTACATTTTGATTTAAGAAGCACCTGTTTTATCTGTCCTCTTCCCCTATTAAATTAGAATTGCTCAGGGGCGTAACGAGGCAAACTGTAGCCCTGGGCAAAGCCTGAGTTGGATGCCCATCCCCCCATGGGCAGCCACTCCAGCACAACCAATTTTTTTTTGCACCAAGATATTGGTGCCTGCAGGGGGTGCAATTTTAGACATATCAGCACCACAATTTCAGCGTATCATCAGGAGACTGTCCTTATGCTACCCCCCAGGTTTCGTGAGGTTTGGTTCAAGGAGTCCAAAGTTATGGACTCCCAAAAGGGGTGCCCCATCCCCCATTGTTTCCAATGGGAGCTAATAGGAGATGGGGGCTACAGATTTGAGGGTCCATAACTTTGCCCCCCCAAACCAAACTTCACCAAACCTGGGGGGGGTAGCATAAGGACAGTCTCCTGATGATACGCTGAAATGCTGGTGCCACTAGCTTAAAAACTGCACCCCCTGCAGGCCAAAAATGGAAAACCACTAAAAATACCCAAAAACGAACCCTGCATTTTGATGCCCCCCACAAGGTGGTGCCCTGGGCAGCTGCCCACCTTGCCCAATGGGCATTATGCCCCTGGGATTGCTGGATGAATCCGCAGTGATAATAAGACACTCAATGGAAATGATTCCATTGCATGCAACCAAAAATGACACACACTGTCCTTCAGTGGATTGCCTCGTTTCTCCGGGACCGGACCCAGCAAGTGTGGTGCGGGGACTCAGCCTCCCGAAAGTGCCCACTTCAGTGTGGTGTACCTCAGGGAGCGCTGTTGTCCCCGCTGTTATTTAACATCTATATGCGACCCCTTGCTCAGTTAGTATGGAGCTTTGGGCTGACCTGTCATCAATATGCTGATGACACTCAGCTCATTCTGTTGATGGAGGGGGGAACGGTCATTGCCCCTGTAGCTCTCCAGCATTGCTTGGAGGCGGTCGCTGGTTGGTTGAAGCAGAGCAGGTTAAAACTGAATCCATCGAAGACGGAGATCCTCTGGCTGGGCCGGGGGGGAGGGGTTGGGGATTTCCAGCCGCCGGTGTGGGAGGGGGTTACATTGGCACCGGCCTCCTCCATCCGCAGCCTGGGGGTCCACCTGGATTCATCTCTTTCAATGGAGACCCAGGTGGCCCATGTAACCCTGGTTGCGTTTTTTCATCTCCGGCAAGCCCGACTGCTGGCCCCCTTCCTCTCCCAAACGGATCTGGCTACTGTGATCCATACAACGGTCACCTCCAGGCTAGACTATTGCAACTCGCTCTACACAGGCCTTCCCTTGAGATTGATTCAGAAATTAAAACTGGTCCAGAATGCGGCGGCCCGCCTGCTCACAGGAGGTGCCGCCAGAGATCATATTTCACCTGTGTTGCGCCGCCTGCACTGGTTACCGGTTGAATTCCGAATCATCTTCAAGGTGTTGGTATTGACCTTTAAGGCCTTGCTGACCTGGGACCTCCTCATTACTTCAGGGACCGTCTTGCCCCATATGTCCCAAATCGACCTCTGCGTTCAGCAGAGGCCAACCTACTGGTGATCCCTGGCCCCTCAATGATGCGGCTAGCCTCCACCCGGGCCAGAGCCTTTACAGCTCTGGCCCCTGCCTGGTGGAACACTCTACCTCCAGCTATGCGGGCCCTGCGGGATCTTAATGATTTCCGCAGGGCCTGCAAGACAGAGTTGTTCCACCAGGCCTTTGGAGAGGCTGGCCGTTGATGCCCCCCCCTTTTAACATCTGTGGACCCTGCTGTCCCTCTTCTCTTCTTCCCCTCCCCCCTTTTTAGGGGATCTATTAGTAGGATGCCATTACTTTACCTGATGTTAGAACGCTGCATTTTAATGGGGTTGATTTTAAATATGTATAGAGCCGTTATTTAATGATTACTGATTTTATTGTGCTCTATCTATTTGTTTGTTCACCGCCCTGAGCCCTTCGGGGGAGGGCGGTTTATAAATAATAATAATAATAATAATAATAATAATAATAATAATAATAATAATAATAATAATAATAATAATAATAATAATAATAATTGTCTTGCCATCCATGTGTAGAGGTCACAAGAATCTGCCTCATGTTTTGCCCATCACTGCAGCAATCTCCACCTCCACAAGTTGGCCACTCCTATACTGCAGGATCTGAAAATTGTTGCCTTCCTGATGCTGATCAAAATCCCAGTAACGTACCTTTTTCCCCTGCCTCTATCATATTATATACATTCAATAAAAATAAGGCTCCCAACAGATAGAGCTCAAATCTTTTTCATGAAGCTGAGAACACAACATAGGCAGATGCTGCACAGCATAAACATAACATCTTCAGGACATTATGTTTTGGAATTTTGTGTTCCCACAGAGCAGGAGAACATAACCGTTGCCAGCCAAAATTGATCTTTTTTCTCACTCGCTGAACTGAGTTCTTGTCCATTTCACAGTAGCACCCACCATTTTGTGTACTGCAGCAGATTCTCTGTGAAGATTCCCCACGGAGGTTTCCTCTGCTTGCAGCTCATCCATTGGCTATTTCATTGTAAAAGGTAGATGGATAAAATTTGTTTTGCCCTGCAATTCCATGCACATGCTGTTTTTTCCTCCTTTTTTTGTTTTGAGGGGGATGTCTCTGAAGCTACAGCAACATGAATATTTGTATATTGCAGCTTCTCAAATCATGTTTCCATAGGTTCCCAGATATCCCCCTCAAAACAAAAAAGGGGAAAATGACACCTGCACTGCATTGCTAGGCAAAACAAACTTTATTCATCTAGGAGCAGCAGTGGCGTAGGAGGGTAAGAGCTCGTGTATCTAATCTGGAGGAACCGGGTTTGATTCCCAGCTCTGCCGCCTGAGCTGTGGAGGCTTATCTGGGGAATTCAGATTAGCCTGTACACTCCCACACATGCCAGCTGGGTGACCTTGGGCTAGTCACAGCTTTTCGGAGCTCTCTCAGCCCCACCTACCTCACAGGGTGTTTGTTGTGAGGGGGGAAGGGCAAGGAGATTGTAAGCCCCTTTGAGTCTCCTGCAGGAGAGAAAGGAAGGATATAAATCCAAACTCTTCTTCTTCTTCTTCTTTTACAGTGAAATAGCAAATGGATGAACTGCAAGCAGAGAAAACCTATGTAGGAACTCTTCACGCAACATAACAAAGCAATAACAGGGGGGGGATGTGTATTTATTCCACTCTGAGGCACTTAATGTTCTTTCCATAGGGAAAGGACTTTGTGCCAAAGATTAATTGGCAAGAACAGGGAATTTCCTTATGTGGTAGCCATAGATACTGGCCCTTTCCCCACTCACCTTTGCCCGAGGGTTGCTGCGGGCAATTCCCGGCGCGCACCATTCCTGGCACGCGCCCCAGCTTCCCCACGACCCCGCGCTCTGCACGGGGTCATCGAAAGGCGCCATTTGAAAAGGCGCCAGAAATTCCGCACGTCGAGGGGGCGCGAGAGAAGCAGCGTTGGGGCGGCTGCTTTCTCGCCGCCCCTGAAGTGGGGAGGGCAGCTGAACCCCGCGCTACTTTAGGAGAGTAGCGCGGGGCTTAAGGAAAGTGGGGAAAGGGCCACTGCTTCATCTGTAAAAAATGAGTCTCAGTGCACAATCTGGATTTCACAGTTGGGAAAAAAGGATGATTTCTGGCTTGAAAAGTTGGTAATAAACTTTGAATTCTTGGTGGGAAAAATTGTCCATGTGTTAAAGTAGCATGTTATTTCAGCAGACAGAACTGGACAAATGGAAGAACTGAATGAAAGGGCACAAAACAAAACAACAGCGATGGAATTCACTTTTCTTGGCTTCCCTGAGTCTCACTATGTACAGACGGGGATCTTCTTGAGCTTTCTTTTCATGTACATCTTGACAGTTTTGGGGAACGTCACCATTGTCATTCTAGTGATAACTAACTCTCAGCTCCACACTCCCATGTACTTCTTGCTTTGGAACCTCTCTTTCCTGGAAATATGGTACACAACAGCCATCATGCCTAAAACCCTTTCCGTGTTTCTTGGAGACAGCACAAGCATCTCCTTCAATGGTTGCATCGTGCAGATGTATTTCAATTATTCCTTTGGATGCACAGAATTCTTCCTACTATCTGCTATGGCTTATGATCGATATTTGGCCATTTGTTATCCACTGCAATACAGCACCCTGATGAACCTCAAACTCTGCTGCACGTTGGCTGCTGTTTCCTGGTTATTAGGATTCCTCGCTATGTCTACACCAACAGTTCTGATCTCAAAGTTATCCTTCTGTGGACCCAATGTGATTAATCATTTCTATTGCCACATTGATTCCTGGATATCTCTTTCTTGTTCTGACACCCATGCTGTTGAAACAGCAATGTTTATTGTAGCCAGCACAGTCATTCTGAGTTCCTGTTTGATAACCTTTCTTTCCTATGCTTACATCATTTATACAATACTGCATATTGCCTCTGCCAAAGGTCGTCGAAAGGCCTTTTCGACATGCTCCTCCCATTTTGCTGTTGTGGTTATTTGGTTTGGCTCCACCATGTTTCTTTATATCAAACCCTCTAAACGAGCATCTGTAGAAATGACCAAATTTGTGAACGTGCTGAACACAATTGTGACTCCTTTGTTGAATCCTTTTATCTACACACTCAGGAACAAAGATGTGAAAGCGGCCTTGAAACATTCATTACACTGGGGACAAAGAAAAGTTTTGTGTGACTAAAAGGAACATTTACAAACGGCATGAAAATCTGGATAGGCTATAAGTTTTTGAAACATTTTGAAACATTCTTTCTTCCTTTTTTATTTGTTGACTTGCTTATTACCATTTAGGGTTTGTAAAACGTGGAGACAGGCATAGAAGGGCATCTATGAGATGCTTGGGGAGTGTAATTGGACCCAGGCATCAGAGAGGGGTGCCAGCCAGATGTCTTCCCGAGCATCTGATGAATTCAGCAATGAGAAAGGGGAAATAGAAGGAAGGGCTTTTCCTGGAATTTGTTGCAGAATAGCGGTTGGTTGCCTGGCATTTCCTGCTCTCCTCTTGCAGCTGGGAACCTGAGATGTTTCCTGCTTTTCCTCTGATGTCTTTATCAGTGGCAATTGGATGGTGCATTCCTGTGAATGGTTCCACCTGATTTCTTGTTGAAAATTTTTGATGATACCAACATAAAAAATGAAAGCTACAAAAAGCTGCCCATGAATGATTTTCCAGAATAATATTGATAAAATCTTCAAAAGAAATAAGAATTCAGGAAAAAATAAATGGACCAGGAGAAATCTACTTATCAGCGTGTGTAAATACGTTCCTTCATTTTCTTTGTGTATATGTAGATAAAAACACAGTTTACATTGCACTGATGCTCTTACTTCTTTATTAGCTGGTGTCTAGAATTCAGCTCAGGCCTCACAATGATTATGTAGCATTTAGGGAAGAAGATACAAGCCAGCAGCCCAGCACTAGAGGCCAAGATAGAGAAGATCTCCACCGCTACCATATATTTGCCTTTGGTGCTGAGATAAGATGGAACAAAGGACAGCCAGACGCCGCAAAACACCAACATACTGAAAGTGATAAATTTGGCTTCATTGAAACTGTCAGGCAACTTCCTGGCGAGGAAAGCCACAGTAAAGCTCACAATGGCCAGAAATCCCAGATACCCCAGTACCAAATAAAACATTGTGACTGACCCTTCATTGCATTCCACTATGACTTCTTCAGCCAGAGTGTCCGGGTCAAAATGGGGGAATGGAGGAGCAGTGCAGAGCCACACGGCACAAACACTGGCTTGAATGAGGGAGCAACAGATAAGAATGGTGTTTGCCACTCTTTTTCCTACCCATTTCCTCATCTTGCTGCCTGGCTTAGTAGCTGCAAAAGCCACAACCACAGTGATGGTCTTGGCCAGCATGCATGAAACAGCCACTGTGAAGATGATGCCAAAAGTAGTTTGCCGTAAGTAGCAGGTCACAGTCTGAGGCCGGCCAATGAAGAGCAAGGAGCAAAGGAAACAGAGCAACAGGGAGACAAGGAGAGAATAGGTGAGGTCCCGATTGTTGGCTTTGACTATTGGAGTGTTTTGGTTCTTGATGAAAATTCCTAGCACCAAAGCTGTGATCAAAGAAAGGAAGAGAGCCAAGGAAGCTAAAGTGATGCCCAAAGATTCTGTGAAGGAGAGGAAGTTTAGAAGCTTGGGAATGCATCTATCTTGGTTCAGGTTTGGATACTGCTCTTGTGGACATTTAAAACAGTCATCCATGTCTGAAAAACCGAAAAGAAATCTAGGTTCAAGTTCTTAATCATACCATGATCTCATGTTTATATTTCCATACATAATGCCATTCCACGAACAGGGGAGTGAACAGATCCCTGAGCCCTCCGGGGGAGGGCGGTATAAAGCTAAATGAATGAATGAATGAATGAATGAATGAATGAATGAATGAATGAATGAATGAATGAATGAATGAGTAAATAAATAATGTGTGATGTTCCATCCATAAAGTATCTTTCTGAGAAAACTTGTCATAATCCATAATTATGACACTTATCTATTAGTGATGTTCAATAAGAAACTTTCCTGCTTTCAAAAGACACTGAAATGCTCCTTTATGCTGCCAAATTGTCAGCATGGGCTTCCCTTCTGAATTGTTTGTTTGTTTATTTATTATTTAGATTTACTAAACCACCCACCCCCGAAAGGCTCTGGGCAGTGTACAATAAAATACTTCAGCTAAAACACATCATAAAATGTTAAAAACCACAGCAATCACAAACTTAAAACACAAACATCAGATGGCGAACACTCTATATCCCGGAACGACATTGAGATGCCCTTCGTTTCATATCACCAGTCAGGGGCAATGTGCTTCTAACTGCAAACATGAGTTTATCTTGGGCTGATTCTGCATGGGCCAAAAACAGCGGTGTGAAAACAGTGTGAAAACAGTATAAACCCTTTTACACCGTTTAAAACCCTTTTGCAGCATTTTCGCACCGTTTTCACACGGCTGTTTTTGGCCCATGAGGAATTAGCCCTGGTTTGCTGAGGGAGAACATGGTCGTAGCAATTAGTCTGAGGAAAGGAAGAAGACTTGGGAGTTTTGCATAAGCCAATGGGTATTTGGTCATTGACAGTAAATAAAGACTTCACTTCATAAGCCAATGGCACTAGACAAATCCTCTGTTGCTACCTGACTTCCCAGGTCAAATAGGGCATGAATTTTTCCAAAATTTCTCAGCTGCCTATCAATCTCAATGATCTCAATGGCCCATGAAACAAGAGAACTGTGTCTGGATAGCAAGATTCAAAATTTGAATTCTGTGAAGCTAAGCAGCTGTGTAGAATTTCCAGTCATTCTTTATTGCTTGAACTTCTGGCATGACAACTGGGGGCTGGGCCTACAACAAGGATGGAATGATGAACAAAGAAGGCAAGTTTCAAGGGCTCTGGATTATTTTTTTTACATGGATGGAGTGGGATGGATTTAGCCACTTTTCTGACTCATTCATTCATTCATTCATTCATTCATTCATTCATTCATTCATTCATTCATTCATTCATTCATTCATTCATTCATTTGCAGTGAATGACCAATAATAACAACTAATGAATTTGCCTAAAAAAATACAAATAATCATACATGACATTATAAAATTTTTAAAAAATGATTAAAATCTTGGTATCATAACATTTACAAAGAAAATTCCCCACCAATCATAAAGAGTGGCCCTGAATCAGTGGGGCCCGCCATTGCTGCTCGGGATGGGCACTGCAAAGAGGCCCTGCCATGCCTCCCCTTAGAAGGGCAGAAGGCAGGCCCACTATGGGCATCAGCGTCATCAGGAGGGGTGGCCGGGAGCCTACATGAGGCTTCGACCTGGCCCTTGGCCCCTCCTTGGAGCAGAGTGGCGCCGAGTTTCCCACCCAAGTCTCCCCTTTGGACAATGTTAATGCAAGTGTATGATGTCATAGCCAAGCCGGCAGTTGTTCATGGGAACTGATCTGATATTGAGGGGAGCTGTGAAGCTGACACTCTTTGGCGGAACCTCCTTAAGAGGTTTGGGGTGGAGCAAGCTGTGGGTCAGGACGCCCAGCCGGGGGCTACTGAAGCTTGCTCCCCTTAGCAGTAAACTGGATCTTCAGACAGGGGCATGTCGCCCACCTGAGTTCCACCTGTTCAGATCAGATTCTATGCTGCGCCTCACGCTTCTTTTCATCCTTTGTCAATAACACGGTTTGGCTATGGCCAAAATTTTAACCCACAGAAAAGAGTATTGTGTTGTTATTTTGGTTGGGAACTCTGAGCAGTGCCAGTCCCACCCTCGGGTGGCAAATACTTTGTATCAGTTGTGCTCTCATCTGAGGACTATGTATACTATCACCCAGAACTTGGCCACCAGCTTCATGATATGTGGAAATCCACCAGTAAGGAGAATATTAGTTCTAGTTGACAAGACAGCCTGGACTCCAGTTCAATAAGGGTCCACTTAGCATCACTATAAAAACTACATTTTAAAGGGACATGCTCTAAAGCAGTGGTTCCCAAACTTTTTTGGCCTACCGCCCCCTTTCCAGAAAAAATATTACTTAGCGCCCCCTGGAAATTATTTTTTTTAAATTTTAATAGCAATTAAACAGAAAGATATATGTATTAATGTTTCTACCTGTGGCCATCACTGCCCCCCTGGATCGCTGCAGCACCCACCAGGGGGTGGCTCCCACTTTGGGAATCACTGCTCTAAAGTTTCCATTTCTCCAACCACACATGGACAAAGTCTTTAGGGAGGAGGACATTTTTCTGGCTGAGCCCCTTAATAAATATTCTCTTTACTGTAGCCCCTGCCTCACCTGACAGTTTTAAGATTCCCAGCATAGGGTTTTTGTATGGGAAAGAGGACTCCATGTTCTCTTTTTAACAGCAGAACAGATTGTTGGATCTAACTAGACTTGGGTATGTCTTTCTTTATGAATCATAATTCATGTATGACTCATAATAATGACACAAAATTGTGTGTTTCATAATTATCATAATGAACGTGAAAATGAAACAAATTCCCCTTTTAAACAACCCATGACTGAAAACACCGTCTTTTCTTTTGCTTTCTTTCATTATTACATTCTTGCCTTTTGCTGGCTCAACCATGGCATAAGCTGTATTTATTAATGGAAGGGAGAAGTGAGAGGGCCTGGGCCTTCTTGACTGACTGCAGATTGTAGCCACTAGTAGGATTACATACATGTGTGAGGTATACTGATCATGAAGGATGTACGATAAAACTTTGTCTTCCTCTCTTCTCCAGCACTTGCCCTGTTGTCATAATTTAACATTGCACTTCATGTCTCATACCCTTCTGATTTGAAATCTTCTTATCTGGACATGAAGCACAACTGTAACAACAAAATGGTGCTCCCTCAATCTTCTCTCTGCTATACCCAGGCCAACAGTTGTCATTGCACACAGCAATGGGAGGCACCTACTCCGAAAAAGATAAGAAACGAGAAATCTTTTTTTAAAAGTTTACCAACATTGTTCTATAAACAGCTAAATAGTTAATTTTAATGGAAATGAACCTTGAAATATGATTTTATAATAATATGTTCTAAGATAGGAAAAAAATTGCACTAGTTTGCAAATTGATGACCATTATTTTCACAGACTTTCCCATGTGAGTAAAATGTCTGAGAAGCTTTTATATGGAAAGGAAGAATGAGGCCAAGACTAAACAAGAAACAAGGAACAAGGTTGGCCAAACCCCAAAAAACTTGCCGCACAACAGGAATTGCACAAGGAAGTTTCTTGAACCGGTGCTTTTTCCATGTTTTCCATTGGACTGTGAATGAAATATTTATAGAATTATGGTCGGGAGAACCTTATGGACTCATGGGATCATTCCTGATTATGTTATTTTGTGAATATTGCATATATGCACTTAATCATTGTTGGTATTAACACTTCCTTGTGCAATTCCTGTTGCGTGGCAAGTTTTTTGGGGTTTGGCCAACCTTGTTCCTTGTTTCTTGAGAAGCTTTTATATACATCTTACTTTCATTCCTTATGTGCATATACTATCAGCTTTTCCATTTTCCATATGTGTTCTGCTCCCTCTAGTGGTCTCTTGGACGTTTAATTGCTATAACTCACTTATAAGCACTCTATTTAATTGCTATAACTCACTTATAAGCACAATTCAAGTTTGAAATTCGATGCATGATTTGGATCCCACCTGATTAACCATACTATGCCATGTGATGGCCTCTTCATTAATGGTGAACTCTCTGCCTGGGGAAACTTGTGGATCCATTCTTCCAACTTTTACTCTTATGAAGGATTTGTTTGGCAAAAGGACCCAGTTTATAATATCAAATCCGGCTACTATTTCACCATTCTCATTAAAAAATACCAGATCTCCGGCACTGTTGTTGAATGAGATGGTTTTCAGGAAACGGTGAATCTTGGAAGAAAATGCATATGTTGACAAAAAGACACACACACACACACACACACACATGATTATTTTAATATTTACAAGCAAAAGGCTTTGAGTTATTTATATTTGTCTAAACAGTGGAAGCCATAGAATAAATGTGACTAATCAAGAGACCACATTGTCAGAAGCAGTGTTTAGATCAAAAACCGTGACAATGGAGCCAAGAGATCAAAAGGAAATCATGACTTGGAAGGGCAGCCATGAAGAAATTAGAAAACATCCAGTTCAGGAGGCCCCATGCTGAACTGCCACAGGGACTCAGCTGGGCAGCCGGCTCCATGCTGAGTGCCCATTCACGCTCCAGGGTGCAAGCCTCGGTAGCCCCCGCTGGGTGTCCCAACCCCTGGCATGCTCCACCCCATAACCTCCCTTGGAAGTTCCCCAAAAAGGGGGGTAGCTCCTCGGCTCCCCCTCTCATGCGCACCCACCCATCTGGCTATGATAAAAGTATGGATGTTTCCAAAATAGAGGGGAGAGGTGGATGGGGAGACCCTGAGGGAAGGTGGGTGGGAAAACCCTGAGGGAAGGAGGAAGTGGTGAGCCAAGCCTGCTTATTTAAGCCTTGGCCTGCTCTGCCCCTCCTGGACATCATGGGGCTTCTTTTTGGTGCATTGTTTTGGTGCTTTTTTCCTCCCCTTCTAATTAATTTTCCAAACACCCTGCCTCCCCCTTCAGTTTTCCCCTCCTGTGTGGCAATGGCAGCCACGCTTAGTCATGGCTGCTTTTTATAGAACATTTTGTAAGTTTAATTCATAGGGTCATCGTAAGTCAAAAATGACTTGATGGCTTGTAAGACATATTTTGATGTTTCCTGCTTTTATTTCAGAAAGTGGGGGAAACAAGAAAATAGGGCAAATGGAGAATCATGGGTGTGATTTGCACAAAAAAGAAATTAAATGAAATGGAGGTGGTTGTTTCTTAATTGAACCACAAGCAACTAGCAATTGGACACCATCCCTAATTTACTAGGTTCTCCAATAAGTACACAAGTATCATCAGAGAAGCATAGAAAAGAGACAGACTACATTGACATTCAGGCAAATTTCCCCAAGTCTCACACAGCAAAGGGAAGTAAAAGGAACATCATGATTTGGAGTTTCGGTGATACTTACAGCTTCTGTGGTAATGGAAAATGTTAAGAAATTACAGGGATAAAAGGGGTTAAATACAAGGAAAATGTATGTGGAAATTTGGCTGCAAGGCTGCATTCACCACATCAGATGCCACCATACATTAGACAACAACTCAGGACAAAAGTCTTCTCTAAATGTCATGAAACATTACCTTCCATGGTTGTAGATTTGAAGGATCCCATTTATATCTGTCCCCCAGTGCTCTGAGTTTCAAACTTGATGTGGTTATCTTATGCAAAGCATGTGCTATGGCATAGACTGCATTGTAGATGCTATAGCTTTGGCCAGTCATGGACATTTCAAAAATAACTCCAGGTAGGCTATCCAGCCTCTCTTCTCCTGTGCAAACATTGTTCATTTCCTTCTTTTCACCAGAATCAGACAACATACAGTCAAAAGCCTTTTCCCAGAAGACCCTGAGAAAACCATCTTCCTGTTGTAAGTCAGGACGTACCCCCTGAAGGAATTTTGTGAAATCCAGTACCTCATTGGAGTGAATGGTAAAGGACAAAGCACCATGGAAGATGTCCATATCAAATTCCCTGAGCTCTGTCTGTGATGAGAGATCCCAGTGGGCTGTCATAATCCATACAATCCCCATGAAAGCACTGGTCATACCTCCTGATAATTCATTCACATATATCAACCATTTCAAAGTATTTATGATCTGAAGGTCTGCATATACAACAAATAGCTTTACACCAGAATTGGCCAGGGAAACAGCCATAAGAGCAACAGAGTCTAGAGATATGAATGAGCGTGTTGCGTGATGCAAAGCTGGTATCTTTTCAACATGTGCTGTACAGATTCCATGCTTGAAAAGCATAGAGGTCAGAGTTTGGGCAAATCTGTCTCCTTGGTCATCAGCCGTTGTCATGATCCCAACCCATGTCCATTGGAAATGCAAAAGGAGCAAGACAAGGCCTATGTACTGAAATTCTTCATTGGAGACCATGCGATAGAAGGAAGGGAACTGACTTTGAACTTCCTGAACTGGAGCAAAGACACAATAGGCAATCTGAAAGAAATGAAAACAAATGAGTGTTCATAATGATAGATAGCAATTGTATTGAATTATAATGAGTCCTACTTAGCAGTTGAGATAAAATCTAGGGGTTTCATTAGAAGCCAAGCAAAACATCTTCAAAATGTATTTAAATATTTGGAATGGAGAAGGAATGTCAGAGATATTTATTAGTTATAGTGCTTCTTGTATGAAGCTTCTTTAATGCTAGGGATGTTATTAAATTTCAATAAGCTTCCATGTTTGAATATTTCCATTCAAGTTTGTTTTAACAATAGAAATTGAATGCATGAGCCTTTAGTTAGATTTTTCTGAAGTTAGCCTTTTTTTCTTTTTCATTTCCCTTTTCTATTTGTATACGTTGAATTTTGCCATAAAATTTATACATTTTTCAAAATCATGTTTGTGTTGAAAAGTCAGTATTGTACGTTGTCTATTATTATCAGCATGGCACAATGTACACAATTACAGAAAATGGCATGCATTTTATGTATAAATACCATATAAATTGGTTTAAATGCATAATCGAAAGAAATTAGTAATAAATACCAGATATAAAAATTTCTGGACAAAAACATTCAGATCATAATTCATTTATAAGCTGTTTGAGGTGAACTCAAATTTTCTTGCTAATATTCTTGCATCCTTCTTTCCTCACATTTCACCAGACTACTTCTGTTTACTGCATACAGAATGTTAGAAGTTTATGAATTATTATTTTGACTTTTATTCTTGTCTCAGGACACAACAGATTAGGTTACCAGCTAAGCACTAAAAACCAGTAAAGGCCATAATAAACACAGTCGGCTTTTCTGCACAAAACTTTGCCACAATTGGCTTTTCTGCACAAAACTTTTAAAACATTTTGAGATAGGAAATAAAATGTTCCCTCCATGATGCCTTGTTTTTAACCCCTTTGGTTCCCAAAAAAATTTATTTGCAGATGCAAAACATATTAAATGAATGCCCTGTTACAGCTATTCTTTAGCTGAACTGTTCACAAAATGGCATCATGGGCCTGTGACATCTCTTTAGGATGTATTGTCAAAGGCTTCACAACCAATCTCTTTAGGATGTTTCCCATGCCCGGTTCCAATCCATTATTTTGCTTTTTTTCATGCTGAATTGCTACTTCAATCATATCAGACTTCTTAGGATTCTGGTTATGAAAGTTACTGTTCCATATGCTCAATGCTTTAATTTCTAACAAAAACAAACAAAAAAGTGCCAGTCAATACCCTAGAAATTTGGTAAAATTCAGATTTATTCGGGCATAAAATTATCTGTATGCCCTAATAAGACAAATAACACATTCGGATATACCCGAATATTCAGATATACCTGAAAAATTCAGGTCCATCTGATTTTTTTGTATTTTTGCCTTTCAGCCTGCAGGGGACGGATAGTTAAAGCTAGTGGCACTAAACTTTCAGGGTATCATCCGGAGACAGTTCTGATGATGCCATCTGAATTTGGTGAAGTTTGGTTTGGGGGGGCAAAGTTATAGACCTCAAAAGGGATGCCTGTTTCCAATGGGAGCTAACAGGAAATGGGGGCTACCCCTTTGGGGGTCCATAACCTTGCCCCCTGAACCTAACTTCACTAACCTTGGGTGGTGTCATCAGAACAGTCTCTGGATGATTCCCTGAAATTTTGGTGTCACCAGGTTTAAAAATGCACCCCTGACAGGCACCCCAGGAAATTGCCCAAGATTAACACTCTCCTGTAAGTGGAAAACCAGCACAGCAGGCAAAAGGCTAAGATTAGCCCTTTCTTCCTGATGCCCTACTTTAAATTTGCAAGAATTTTTCACTTGGAGGAACATTAAATATGTGATGTCCTCCTCTCTCACAGTATGAAGAGGTGCTGCTAAGAATTCCACCTGAAGATTCTAGCACCGCACTTTCCTGCATATGTGCTTTGCTTCTCTCTCTCTCTCTCTCTCTCTCTCTCTCTCTCTCTCTCTCTCACACACACACACACACACACACACACACACACACACACACACACAGAGAGAGAGAGAGAGAGAGAGAGAAAATAATAGTCCTGAAGATATAGTACAGGGGTAGGGAACCTGCGGCTCTCCAGATGTTCAGGAACTACAATTCCCATCAGCCCCTACCAGCATGGCCAATTGGCCATGCTGACAGAGGCTGATGGGAATTGTAGTTCCTGAACATCTGGGGAGCCGCAGGTTCCCTATCCCTGATATAGTAGACAATACAGCTGTAAAACACTTTGTTTTACCTGTGGGACCTTGTAGATGTTTAAAATAGAAATTATGTGAAAGGCCATTTCAGAGCTACGTCCCGCAACCACCGCAATCAGATGTTTTTTCTTGTTGCAGTTATAGTTGGGGACAATCCTTTCCCAGGAAGACAGTAGTTTCAGGGTGTTTTGCTGAGTCATCCTTGCACTGAAGTAGCCATCAAAGATCTGGAATCCCAGGCTGATATTGGGTAAGACCTTGGAGTGTGCATTAATCTCCTTCACAGCAAATAAAAATGATAGGACATGCTGGTACCTCTTTGGTGCAACACTAAAGGTTACATTATGAAAAAAATCAGCATTTCAAGAATTATCTATTACAGTTTAAGATATTATTACTCATATCACTTTTGTATTGGAATGTTTACTTATTTTGGATGATATTTATATTCTTTTTGAGCTATTTGCCCTTCCCTTGGAAGTTAACCAGTGGTCATTGAAAATTGACTTCTTCCTTCACACTTCCTACAGCTGAAAGTCTTAGATTACAACCTTGGAAGGATAAATGGCCACCTTTGATAAATCAATGGACAGAGGACTTAAAACTGTAACAATAATTAATGTGTGATACATTGAGAATCATGTGGTACATTGAGAATCGTGTATGGACATATATTCAGATGGTGGGAAATGTTTCAGAGAAACTTGTGTGTAAATCTGCTACCACTGTTGTTACATTTTTGTCTCTACTTTATGTATTAATTTTCCCCATTTTTTATTTTATCTAGTTGCCAGATGTTGAGTTTTTTCCTCCTTGTTGTTCTTTCTTCTTCTTTTTAAGAGAAAATTTTCAAAACCCCAGATATTCAACATTTTCAAAAAGTTGTACATACATTTTGGTTATACATATCTATATAAAAATATGAAAATTAGAAATTTATAAATTGTTTGCAAGTGGATTTCACAATTGTTTGCAAGTGGATTTTGCTATTCCGCACAGTTAAATCCAGCGGTAAAGTGCATTGAAAGTGGATTCAAAGTACATTATTCTGCATGTGTGGAAGGAGTCTTCCTGAATGTCCCTCACTTTTGTTCCCTGAGTCCATAATCCCTGCTCCCTCTTGCCTGACCTGAAATTGCAGCAGGAAAAGGTAATATTGAGGCAGCACACTGCTAAGGTGCAAGAATGGACTATGGCACTTTAGACTATAGTAGAAGAGGTGACATTTTTCAAATTTCCATCAGATTAATACTGCCCTGCAAGCGAAGAACCAGCACAGCAAAAAGCTTCCAGACAACCTACTTTGAATTGGTAAGAATTTATTTACAATGGGAAGAGCATTAAATATGTGATTCCCTCCTCTCCCACAGTGTGAAGTGCAGCTAAGAATTCCACCTAAGGATTAATCTGAAACTCATACGTATGGTACAGCCAAAGATCAGCATATATACAAATCCCATTGATTTCCACCGAAGTTCCCAGCTATTTTGACCTATTTCACTGGATGACTGAGCATGCTGTGCTTAACTACACTTGGATTGTGATCAGTCTTATTTCAGGGGGCAGGGGAAAAGAACATCAAACCCAGTTCCCAGTCATTCCTGACAATGAGTACTTTGCCTTCGGTTGCTGAGGAGCAGCAAGCTGCTTTCTTCGGCTACAACATCAGCTTCTGTGACTGTTTCTTATGTTCTAAGGCAGTGATGGCGAACCTTTTCGAGACCGAGTGCCCAAATTGCAACACAAAACCCACTTATTTATTGCAAAGTGCCAATGCGGCAATTTAACCTGAATAACCTTTGTAGCCTCCAGCAAGTCCCACATGCACCGCTCTGTGCCTCTCTAGCATTTCTGCCGCCTCTGCACCACCACCACCCCGGGCAGCAGCCACCTGGAGCACAGGCACCGGGGCTGCCAGCCAAGTCCTCCCTGCTCGCTGAGGTGCACGCACATCAAGTCCAGCAGCCCAGGCCAGCCTAGATAGCACTCCCCACATGATGAACTCTGTGTGCACGTGCCATAGGTTCACCACCACTGTTCTAAGGTCTTGTCTGTAATAGGTAAGAAGATTATGTTTCCAAGTAAAGTACAACCTGGCCATTCTCACTTAAACACTTGAAGGAAGACATACTAAAAACAAAGTGATTTCCTTACATAAGTCCATCTTCCCTCACAGTTCTAGGGTTTCTTGTATAAGTGGTTTCATCAAAAACACAGCCATAGTGAGCCACAACTTTTCCAATGATTACATCACCTTTCTGAGAATATTTATGTGGAAGTTGGAAAGGATCAGTCAAGGTGCACATACTGAGCACTTTGCCATCTACTGTTAGTAGCTGTAACCACAGAAAGAACAATAGGAACCCATATATGTCTGGCATCTGGGAGCAAATCATTGCAGAAGGAGTTCCTTTGTTTTGTCTTCTGCCGGATTGTGCTGCCTTTTCATAATTCTGACTTTGAAGGGCAGAACTCATATAAGACCCAGCGCACAGATTTATTGTGGAAATTCACTGGGCCTCAAAGCACGCATATGACAGCTGGCAACATGGAGAGTAAATCCTAATAATTAGAGATAATTACACCATCAGAATCATCTCTCCACAGGAGTATGCTTTTTGGGATATCATTTGCACCAGAAAAGAGAAGAAAACAAGTTTCTTTGTAATCAGCATAACTTAACATTAAAGACTTTTTAATTTAATTTGACCCAGAAGGGGAAAAGCAGCTGTCTAATAGAAAGTCATCAGGGTAGAAACCAAGTAAATTGACAAATTGTCATATTTGAGATACAAGATGCTAATGCTATTCCCAGAGATGAACAACTTCCATGTCGTTTATCAAAAATCTCAGCTTAAAAAAAATTAGGCTTAATTCTGACATAGTGTAAACAACTAAAGTTCATTATGCAAACCATTTCATTGTCACTGTTTAGTTATAGTCCATCAAACCATCAGACCCTGAATTTAGTTTTGTTAACCACAGTTAGTCTTTTAATATGTATATTTTTGTTATTATTGAGGAAATCCATGCACGTGAAACAAACTTGTTACCATTAATAGTGATTTGGTGTGATGCACAGATGGAAACACCCTGGATTAATCCTGGCTAGTTTCTCAGTGAAATCCTACTAGGCTACTACACAAAGTAGATGAGAAAACCAGCATTTCTTGAGGAGAAACAAGGATGTGAGTGCTTGTCCTTGAGTAAATCAAGATCTCACAAGTTAGCCATCATTAATATTTACCATGGCTTTGCATAATGTCTGAACTGACCTTGAGGTGATTGCTATTGTTGCTTTGTTTTTTAAAGAAACAAATAATTTTAATAGACTCATTTTATTACACCTAAATTTAGAGATATTGGATTACTTTGAATCAATAGTCCCTCTAACCATTCCCTACCTCTGTGTGGAAGTTCCTTTTATATAAAAATAGGGTTGGAGATCTCGACAGTCCCTAAACTCTGAATTTTACTGACCTTCGTGACTGATCCTGGACGGATTCAGGACGAGGAGGGGCTGAATCTGAGCTGTCCTGGAATTCTAACACAGATCCGGAATCCCATGGGATTCGATCACCTGTACCTAATTGGCGCTTATTTTTTTGGGGTTTTCGTCATGAAATTTCGGCCTGCAGGGGCGACATTATTTAAACGATATCAGCACCTCAGGCTCTCAGGGTAGTCATCAGGGAGACTGTCCTGAGTGATACTCCTCATAGCTCTGGTGCAATGAAGTTTGTTTAGAGGGTCCAAAGGCGGGATCCCCAAAAGGTGTGTCCATATCTCCCATTCTTTCCAATGGGAACTAAGGAGATGAGGGCTACCCCTTTGAGGGTCCATAACTTTGGCCCCCCCTGAACCAAACTGCACCAAATCTTGAGGGTATCATCAGGACAGTCTCCTCTCGGATGACACACTGAAATATTGGTACCGATACACCTTCTATTAATGCACTTCTGCAGGCTTCTTAGGGTTTTATCAAGATTCTTTGTTCTGGTAGTGATCTTAGTTGCATTAAAGCTGTCAATAGTAGAATTTTCGATAGAGGGGATTGTGGAGTGCACATTTTCTTTGTGAAACCCACAAATTAAACATTCCAGAAGGGTATTTTCTTGAGAAATTTTCTGGATGACACTTCATCCAGGTTTGGGGAACTTTACTCAGGGGGCAGTGGAGATGGACCCTCACCCTTTTTTGGGTCCCATAGAATTGCAAAACTCCTGAAGCAAAATTCCCCAAACCTGATGGTGTCATCTAGAGACTCTCCTGAAGATACCCTGAAAGTTTTGTGACCATACCTCCAGAAATTTGCACCTTCAATAAGCCTTCTCTACTACAGAAATTCCCCATTGACAAGCAATACAGCCAAGCCACTGGCAGAACAGTTAAGAATCTTGGGCACAAATTTCTGGGTGCCTGCAGGGATGCATTTTGAGATGTATCGGCACCAAATTATCAGGGTATCATCAGGTGACTGTCCTGATGTTACCCATCATGCTTGGGTTTGCAGTTTGGCCCAGGTATGGACCCTCAAAAGGGGTGCAACTATCCCCCCATTGTTTCCTGTGGTAGCCGATAGGGCTACACCTTTGAGAGTCCATAATCTGGCTTCCCTAGAATCCCAAACTGCAATCAGTCTTTGGGGGGTATCATCAGGACAGTCCCCCCGATGAAATACCCCGCTGAAGTTTAGTGTCACTAGCTTTACAAAATGCTGGTTTGCGAGTTTCACCACTCACTCACTACTCCAGCAGGCTTCATGTGTGCAGGAGCGGTGGTGAAACATGAAAACCGGAATTTTTTTTAAAGCTAGTGGCACTACAATTTCAGGGTATCACTCAGGAGACTGTCCTGATGACAATCCCCTGCCTGGTGAGGTTTGGTTCAGGGAGGCAAAGTTATGGACCCCTCACAGGGGGTCTTCTCTATCCCCCCATTGTTTCCAATGAGAGCTAAGGAGATGGTGGCTACCATTTTGAGGGGTCCATAACTTTGGCCCCCCCTTAAAACCAAACTGCACTACCAAGCTTAAAGGCCATCTGTGGGACAGTCTCCTGGATGATACCCTGATATTTTGGTGCTGATATGTCTAAAAAAAATGCGCTCTCTGTAGATGTCACCCCCCCCCAAAATTTGCCCAAGATTCTTCTTTTCACAGGTGACTTCTGCATTGCTGTCAATGGGGAATTTCTGTGGAGGCTGTGGGGTGCACATTTTTATCGGAAGGTACAGTCACAAATGTTCAGGGTATTCCTTTGTGAGAGTCTTTGGATGACACCATCCAGGTTTGAGGGAACTCCTTGCTTATGGGGCAGTGGGAGATGGACCCTACCCATAACATTGGAACCCTTGAAGCAACGGGTCAAACCTGGGTGGTGGCCAGTGAAGAGACTCTCCTGAAGACACCCTGAAGAGTTTAATGTGGCTTCTTACCATGAGAAATGTGCACTCATTACAGCCCTCCCACAGAAATTTCCTAAACATTGGCTGCAATGGAGCCAGCCAGCCACTACAGAGCACACAGAATCTGGGGAAATTTTTTTGTGACTATGAGGTGGTGCAGTTTTAGAGCCACTGTCACCAGAATTTCAGGGCATCATACAAGTACTGTCCCTATGATACCCCCCCAAGCTTCTGGTGAACGTTTGGTTCAGGGTCCAAATTGTGATATGGACCTTCAAAGGTGTAGCCCCATTTCCCTGTTAGCTTCCCATTGAAACAATGGGGATGGGGCACTCCCTTTGAGGGGTCAATAACTTTGCCCCCACTGAACTAAACTGCACATAAACTTGGGAGAATCATCAGGACAGTCTCCAGATGATATCCCAAAGTTTAAGATGCTTGCTAGCTTTAAAATTGCACTCCCCTGCAGGCCAAACATTAACGTAAAACACCAAAAAAATTCAAAAAATAATAATAAACGGACTCCGAATTTTTCTGGATTTACCCGAATTTTCGGGCATATCCGAATCGGCTATGATTCGGATTCGGGCATACAAATCATTTTATGCCCCAAAATACCCAAATCCGAATTTTACCGAATTTTTTTAGTATTGACCAACCCTAATATATAATTTTTATTGAATATTCTGGATCTTTTTACATTTCAAATTTCAACATTATAATACATCCATAATATCATTTTACCCCTTTTTCCCCACCCTTCCCCTCCAAATTTCTTCTTCTTTTCTTTAAATGTGCAGCAGCAGGTTCATTCGTTCTGCTCTCCTTTTCCAATTTCCTTCTTTGATTCCAACTTCACTTAGCCAATCTGCAAATTCAGTCCTGTGTGGAAGTTCCTTACCTCTGCGTGGAATAGAATAGAGCCTCAATCTCCAGGGATAACTCTTCTCTGAGGGGCAACACTAAATGAAGTGGGCAGAGGTGTAGCTAGGTGCAAAATCTGAGTTTTGCACACACCCTCCCCCTGGGCAGCCACTGTGATGCTGGAATCCACCCCCAAACAACATCACTTTTAATAGCGTTTAAACTAGAGAGCCCAGACTCTCCTTTTAAATCCACCTTAAAGAGACAATCTGGGGTCCCAGTTGAAACAACATTGAGAGTGATACTGTATGGGGGTAGATTATCCCCCACCCTGAAACAGCATCACTTTCAATGTTTAAACTGGGAACCTCAGATTTTCTGTTTAAATCCATGCCAAAGGGGATGGATTTGAAAGGAGAATCTGGGGAAATTGGAGGGTGCCTGCTGTCAGGCATGCAATTGTTAATCTAGCAGCACCAAAATTTCAGGGTATCTTTAGGGAGGCCATTTGCCGAGCTTTCACGGGCTAGACCACTTGGGTGAGCTGGAAGGTTTCAGGAAGTCATAGCGTGTTCTAGCAGAGCTCCCGACGTTTAGCCGGGTAATCTGGCAAGCTGGTTACATCTTCAGAGGATCTTCATCTGGCATCTTCATCTTCCTCTGAAGATGCCAGCCACAGATGCAGGCGAAACGTCAGGAGAGAATGCTGCTAGAACACGGCCATACAGCCCGGAAACCACACAGCACCCAAATATCTTAGGAGACTCTTGTACGATACCATCCAGGTTTGGTGAAGTTTTGCCTAGTACAATGTTATGGAGCCTCGAAAAGTATAGCCCCATCTAATAGCTCCCATTGGAAACAATGGGGATGGGGGCACCCTCTTTGGGAGTCCATAATTTTGGACTCCCTGAATCAAACCTTACCTAACTTGGGTGGTATCCTCAGGAAAGTCTCCCAAAAAATCCCTGAAATTCTGGTGCTGCTAGCCTAAAAAGTGCGCCTTCTGCACACCAACAACTGAAAAAACACTAAAAATACAAAAAAAATACTAAAATAGACTTTTTAATGCAACATTTTCAGTATATTTGGTCTATTTGAGCATTGTGAAATATAATCCTGGACTTCATTTTTGAAAACCTACCCACACTTTCCCAATGGCCTCTTTCATAGCCTCCTTCACAACTTTATTCCTGAAGCTGTAGATGATGGGGTTCAGCAAAGGGGTCACCACTGTGTTTAGTACTGTGGCCAACTTGTTAAAATTCATAGAGGATTTTCTTCCTGGCTTGATATAGATGAACATGGAGCTACCATAATAGAGTGATGTCACTGTGATGTGAGAGCTACAAGTGCTGAAGGCTTTCTTTCGGCCTTTGGCAGAGGGAATCCTCATCACCGTGACAATGATGCAGACGTAGGAGACAACTGTCACATAAATGGTGCCTGAGAGACCAAAGCAGAGAATGCTGGCCTAAGACTTGGAGAAAGTGGATGTCAGCACAAATCATCTCCAGCATAGGACCACTGTCACAGAAAAAATGATCAATAACATTTGGGCCACAGAAAGGCAGCCTAGCCTTCAGCACCATAGATATTGTTATAGAAAAGAAACTGCACAACCAACAAGACAGTACCATCAGCTGGCAGACCCGGGTTCTCATGATAAAGATGTATCTCAGCGGGTTACAGATGGCCACATAGCGATCTACTGACATAGCGGCTAACAAGAGAACTTCAGAAGAACCCGCCACAAAATAGAGGTATCCTTGCAGAGCACAGGCAAAAAAAGAAATGGTGTCGTCTGGTAAGATGAGTAGGCTGAGCATCTTGGGCGTGACAGTTGTTGTGATGATGATCTCTAGCCAGGAGAGGTTCTTGAGAAAGTAGTACATGGGGGTTTGGAGGCGGTGATCCATCTCAATCAGAAGAATGACCAATCCATTGCCAAGCAAAGTCAGGGCATACATGGTAAGGAATAGGAGGAAGAGTGGTATCTGAAGCTGGTGGAGATGCGAGAAGCCAAGGAGAATAACTTCAGTGATGACAGGTTGAGAAAGGTTTCTCACACTCATGTCAGTCATGAATTGGAAAAAAAATATTCTTTAACTCACCCTGCCGATACTTGCTCCCTCTGCAAAATCTCAAATTACTGTGAACCTGAAGCATAAAAAAAGAATCAAAACACGATTTTTAAACAAATCAAGAAGCAGGATACAATGTCCCTTTCTGTCAAACACATCCATACTACATACTTACTGAATAAAGTTTCTGGTGGCAAGGGCCTCCTTCAGTGTGTCCCTTTCAGACTCACAAAAAAGCTATGATCCCTCTCTCTCACACACACACCCACACACTCACACATACATACACACAAATTTTGGGATGCCATGGATAAAGCAAAACAAGAAACCAATTTGACCTTATTTTCTTTTCAGGTATAATCACATCATTTCTGGTATTAGGTCTGTTGCCAGATAGTAAACTCCAGTGTTAATGCCATGGCTAAAACCGTTATGAAATTCAGTTAGGAGACCGGTTGGAATAAGGAGCCATGTTTGTATTTAATGGCCCATCCAAAGGCAGGGGATGAATCCGGTGTTGGAGGTGGTACAGGTCTACGCCAGCAGATTTGCCATTCCCAGGACACTTAAATACGTAACTATGGCCCCTTCCGCACACGCAAAATAATGTGTTTTCAAACCACTTTCACAACTGTTTGCAAGTGGATTTTGCTATTCCGCACAGCTTCAAAGAGCACTGAAAGCAGTTTGAAAGTGTATTATTCTGCATGTGCAGAATGAGCCTTAGCCATATACCAGGATTACTGTAATAATCTTCTTTTTACTTGGCTGGATCAAAAGTTTGCATCTTGCCGATGGAAAACAGAGTAGTCCCAGCAAAAGATTCCATCTGTGAACAAAGACCTTCTTCTAGCAGCAATGCAGGATCAATATTATGTAATGAAGAATTGATCTTTAAGCAAAACAATTAACCTCCTTTGATTATTATCAGTACTTCAAAAATGTGCCTGTATATTTCGCTCTAAAATAGAAATATTACATTATATGTATTGTATCCTTCTTAGCTTCAGTTTTTTTCTCATAAATATGCCACATATTTCTGCATTTCTGCAACAATTCATTTTATGTGTTTTTCCCTTCACCATTGCTGCTGTGATACTGTTTTCACTTTTTGATATTATTATTATTATTCATTGGCTTGATAGTGAGAAGATCTGGGTGCTATTAAAATACTGAGATTGTGAAATAAGATTTTTTTTTTAAAAAAAAATTCTGTTTGTAAACCTTTTGTCCTTTCTCCCTTTTAACCTTCTTTTCCTCTACACTGTGAAGACTTTAGTTTGGATCAGCACAAAATTGCTGCTTGTAGTAGAAGTCATGTAGCCTTTTGCATCTCTGCTTATGTAGTGTCTTATATAATTAATTTCTGGAGCCTATAAACAAGGAAGGCCTTATGTTTTGAATATGAATTTGTACAAGTAAACTATGCTACGATTTGTTTAGGTTTCCACTGGATCCAAGTTATTGTTTGTGGTAGTAATTTTCAGTCTTACTTACTATTTTCCTTTTCCTGGTGAGTTTCCATTCAAAGGCAGAAGGTGCAGTTCTCAAGTCGCTTGCTTTGAATCACTGAAATGGACATAATTTTCTTCTCATGTTGTACCCACCATGGATTTCGGAGACTTACAGATGCATTCTCCAAGATCATGTCCATACAAAAAATAGTCTCTGCCTTGGCTATGCTAGAGGGATGCTTATTTTAAGGTATATTACCCAAGATGATGCTTATGAAACATGTGATAGAGTCTTCATCTCTTTTGTATTATAGTAATTAGTATATTCATTTACCTTAGAAAATCCATTCCAATTAAGTAGGTAAGAGAATTTGTTTCAAGGCTCTATAGGGAGATCCCACTTGAGACTCATGAATCATAGATGTGTTTTTTCATCTCTCCTAAAAATAAGCAAATGCACTTAACGTTGCATGAAGTGGATAAGGTGGTGGCCTTCTGATCTGGTTTCAGACCTCACCTCTGCTGGGAAGGGGGCTCATCCTATGACCTTGAGCAACACTGCGGCCGCTTCCGCACGAAGGCGGAAGGGGTCAGGTCGGCGTAGTCCATGCCGACCCGACCCCTCTGGGACTGTTCGCATGAACGGTCCCAGAATCAGCTGAGACGACGGCACAAAGCTGCGCCATCAGAACAACTTACCGGTCCTGTGGCCCTCCGGCACATCGCTGAGGCCAGGGGGACACGCCCCCCTGCCCTGCACAACCACTCCAGAGTCGCAGGGCAGAGGGGGGTGTCCCCAGGCCTCGGCGATGCGCCGGAGGGCTGCAGGACAGGTAAGTTGCCCGGTCGTGGGGGGAGGAAAGGCGCTTGGAAGCCGCTGCCGTTCGCATGGCAGCGGCTCCAAGCTGCCGTTTCCCATAAACCTTGCTTGCCAAGCAAGGTTGGGAAACGACGGCTCGCCACCAGTTAAGCGGCGCTGAGGCTGCAGCTGGGCAGCTGCTCTCTGTGTGATCGGCCCCTGGGGACGGCATTTTTGCCATCCCCAGGGCGCCATATTCTGCCTCTTGGCCTCAGTTCTGCATTTCAAATATGGAAGGAGCAATGAGTCTTGTTACTAAAGGACATGTAACACAGGAATGCATTAAATTTTAATTTATGCAAGGATCAACTTTGAAAGGTTGACATTGTAAAGAGTCAGAGAGGAGAACACGGCCCTTGTGAAAAGGATTATAATATACTCTAGTGCCCTTTAGTGGTCATGGTTCAGTTTTCCTTCAAGGATTGTGAAATTTAAAATGATTTGCAATTCAAATAATTGGGAGTTATTTCCACCATCTAAATTTAGATACTTGGTTAGAAAGATCTATAAAATGTTATTTTGAAAAGTGTCAACTCAGTTGGTAATATACTTCTTTTTTGTCGGCACTTACCTATACAGTTTAACATCAATTCATTCTCCTATATGAGGTGTCTAGGTGAGAGGCAACATGGTGCAGTGGTTAAGGGCAGGTGGATTCTAATCTGGAGAACCAAGTTTGATTCCCCACTCCTCCACCTGAGTGGCAGAGGCTTATCTGATGAACCAGATGTGTTTCTGCACTCCTACATTCCTGCTGGGTGACCTCTGCCTAGTCACAGTTCTCTCAGAGCTCTCTCAGCCCCGCCTACCTCACAACGTGTCTCTTGTGGGGAAAGGAAGGGAAAGGAGCTTGTAAGCCACCTTGACTCTCCTCACAGGAGAGAAAAATGAGGTATAAATCCAAACTCCTACTCCTACTTTTTTTCTTCTTCTAGTTCCGGCTTGGGAAATTTTATGTGGTGGGTGGCTGGGAGTTTGGGAGAGAAGGAGCTTTAATCAGTGGTGGAATCCAAAAAAATTAGTAACAGGTTCCCATGGTGGTGGGATTCAAATTGTGGTGTAGTGCCAATGGGGCTGGGCAGGGCACGGCGGGGGCGTGGCTGGGCATTCCGGGGGTGCGGCATTCCTGGCTGGGGCTGTGGCAAGGACACAGCCACTGTGCCGGTCCTTGGGCGGGAAATGAATGCACGCAGGCGCAGGCTGCCATGCACACCGGTGCACCTCCTGCTAGATTGCTTCAAGTTCTGTGCGCTACTGCTGAGAGGAGGGGTGTAAGTAAGGCAAAAAACATGTGGCAAAATCACCAATTAGTAACCCCCTCTCGGCACACACAAATAATTAGTAACCTACTCTCAGGAACCTGTGAGAACCTGCTGGATCCCACCTCTGGCTTTAATGCCATAGACTCTGCCCTCTGAATCTGCCATTTTCTCCAGGGAACTGATCTGTGCAACCTGGAAACCAGTTAAAATTCAGGAAGATGTCCAGATCTCATCTGGAGGTTGGTAACCCTGTTCCAACTCCAGCTGTGTAGTCCCATCCTGTACACAGTAAACAGAGTCCCTTTCCATTTCTTTTTTCCCACCACCCTTAGCAGGGGCTCACTACAGCATAGTACAAATGCAGAATTTCCCATTCATACCAGCACACATCCCAAAATAAAGACACAAAACACAGGTATTTGTGAGTTAATCTACAATGTTATTGAGTGGCTGATTAGCATTATGAACTATTCATTTCTTTTTAGTATCGGGCCGTAACTCATTAGACAACAGGCTAGTTGTGTTTGGGCATCTCCACTCTGGCTCCTAATCTTTTGGGCCAGGAACCACCACCAAGTTCTTATCCATTGAGCAAAGTGCTGTATTGGGGGTGTAATTATTGTAAATCAGTATTTGTTTGTAGGAAAGAGCTGCCATGTGTGGCATGAATGAAAATGGCGGCCAATACCTGAATTTTCAGCTATATGCACTCTGACTGTAACATGAGAATTACTCAATGCACATACAAAGAACAATCAAGTATCCTATGGACATGGATTGTACATAAATTCAGGATAATCTGTGAACAGGGTTTCAATAACTGATGGGCTTGACAATTATAATAGATGATTAAGAGTAATAATTCTTCACCATCAGAATGATTCATGTGTTCCTCTCCTTTTCTTTCCCTCCCCATTTAAATGTTCAATAATATCCTCAGTTTTGGAAATGTCAAAACACTGATGCCACTTTTTATCATGCCAAACGGCAATAAAATATTGGACTATCATCCATGGTGAGCTGCAGAAGACATTGAAAATAAACTTTGGGCTAGATCTTAAATGCATATTATTAAGTATTGTGCCCACAATATACCAAAAGTATGCGACTAATTGTTTAAATATATGATAATAGAAACAAAAATTGTATTTACAATAAGGTGGAAAGCTGAACATTACCCAGATCTCATGGAAGGAATGAGTAAGCTCACCGAATATTTAACAATGATAAAACAAACATCTTTGGTACATAGCAGACACTCCACAGAGTCAGAGAGAAGATGGAAAGTTTTCTTGGATTATATAAATCCTTGAACAATAAATGGAATAATCTTATCTGGGCAACTAAAGACATAAAGCACAATATAGATAAAAAATTTTGAATTTTATATTAATTATCAGAAGTTTACAAAATTGAACTAGAATGTAACAAAGCTGGAAAACTGGACGAATAGCAGATATATCTAAGGCCGTTTCCGCACGGGCAGAATATGGCAGCCTGGGGACGGCAAAAACGCCGCCCCCAGGCCGCCATTCGCACAGAGGGCGCAGCTGCATCGCAGCCGCGCCGCCCTCCCGCCGCCCTCCCGCCGCGAAGCCGGCGTTTCCCCAGAAGCTTTGAAGCTGCCTCTGTTGGGGAAAGCGCGTCTGAAGCCGCCGCTGCCAAGCGAGAGGCGGCAGCGGCTTCGAGACGCTCCCCACCCTCCTTGCACCTGGCACTTACCTTGTCCCGGGCCTCCTTCGATCGCCAGGCCTGGGGACAGATTTCGCCCTGTGCCACTGGAGCAGGCGCCAAGAGGGCCAGGGCATGTTCCCCAGGCCTCGGCTGACGCTACCGGAGGCTGACATACAATAGCCGGGCCGCACTTTCGCGTGGTCCCGGCTGCCCGGCTCTTTCCAGGACCGTCCGTGCGGACTGTCCTAGCATCGTCGGGTCGGCGTTAAGTACGCCGACCCGGCCGCTTCCGCATTCGTGCAGAAACGGCCAGAGGTTTACAGGATTATTCTATGTTTGATTTTATTATAATACAATATTTTTAAATTAAATAATAACAATATCCTCAGTTTTCAGCCAAGGAAATGGGGGTGGTGCAGAAGGAAAAGGATATTAAATACTATAGTTGCTCTGGTGAATGCATAAACTAAATAATAAATTACAAGTCTTCATCATGAATTGATTCTTGTAACCTGCCATAGTATAAAGCCATGCTTGCCTACAACAATCCATTATGTGCATTCATAGCTGACAATGTTGTTTTTTTCCAAGAACATTCCATAGTGCTACCTGGATTTCTTTGTTTTTGAGGCTGTAGATGAGAGGGTTTAACAAAGGAGTGATGATGGTGTATAACACAGAGATCACACGGTCCTCTTCCATGGAGTGACGGGAGGAAGGCCTCATATAAGTAAAGATGCCTGTGCTGTAGAAGATACTCACCACAGTAAGGTGGGAGGCACACGTGGAGAATGTCTTGATCCTGCCCTGAGCCGTGCTGATTTTGAGCATGGATAAGACAATAAGTACATAGGAGAGGACAATTAAGGAGACAGTTGCTATAAGGATGCTTCCAGAGACAATAAAAGACACTAGTTCAGTAAATGAAGTGTCAGAACAAGAGAGATGCAAGACAGGTGGGATATCACAGAAGAAGTGCACTATCTTATTGGGACCACAGAAATTCAGAGAAAAAATAAAGGCTGTGTTGACAACACCATTAATATTTCCAATGGCCCACGAAGCTCCTACAAGCCATCTGAGCATGGATTGACTCATGGAAGTAGCATGTAATGCAGTGGGTGGCAGATGGCAGCATAACGATCATATGCCATGACTGAAAGTAGAACACCTTCCGTAGCCGCTGTGGTTAGAAAGCAATACATTTGGACTGCACAGCCAGGGAGTGAGATGGTCTTGTCCCCTGACAGGAGGTCCCACAACATCTTTGGTATGGTGGAGGTGATGTAGCAGATCTCAGTAAAGGACAAATTGCTCAGCAAGAAATACATTGGGGTGTGGAGATGCTGGTCAATCTGTATTAAAATAATAATGACTCAGATTCCCCTGCTAATGTGAACATGTATATCAACAGCCCTGTAGCGAAGAGGACCGTTGGATATGAGGATCATCAGACAGACCCAAGAGAATGAACTCTTTTCAGATGTGTTTGGTTCTTTCTTTCTTCCATTTTGCCAGTGAATTATGACTCTGCAAAGGAAAGACCAGGATGACTTAGGGAAAACATCTTATAATGAACAGCCTTGCAGAATTAGGGCAGTGGATTCCTGAATAAAGTCAATATGTCTCCATTTGGGACTTCCCTCTTGCTGCCTTCAAGCTTTCCTAGCATTATTCCTAGCATTATTGCCAGTGACTGTTGTCTTCTCATAATGTGACCAAACCACACAACTTCTAATTTGGTGAACAAATTCTAATTTGGTGAACTATGTTCATATGCCCACTCCCTCCCAAAAGTCTTCAAGGTAGCTTTGGGCCAGTCACAGTCCTCTCAGAATTGCTCAAAACCACACCTGGGCAATGGCAAATGTCTCTTTCCCTTTGAAAACCCTTCCAGGGTCACCATAAATCAGTTATACAATAATACATTTATATTCTCGATCCTAAACATAATTCTTTTATAAACTTCTAATATATCTCCCCTTAGCTGTGTTTTTTTTCCTAGACTGAAAAGTTCTTTCAACCCTTATCACCTTGGATGCTTTCACTTTTCATTACAGATGTGTGGTATCCTCTTTCTTCTTTGCAACTAGCCCCTTCCTCACCTAAGGGGTAGGAACCTTGGTGAGCAAAATGCTACCTTGGCGATATAGGGAGAAGTTAGCACACAATCTATAAAGAATATCCTCACGTTTTGAAAATGGATCTCTTCACAGTGAACCCACATTTAAAGAACGGCTCTGCTTCTATCCTTGTAACTTTTCCCTCATGTTGGGAAATATCATAGACACATATTCCCCTAGTTTGCAAGACGCAAAGACCAACCTTGTTCATCCCACTGATATTTTCAAGCTGCAATTCTGAAGTCAAGAATGAAATTCCCTTTCATTTGCAGAGCTCTTTTATGTCTTATGTCTTTTTGATGACAACTTACTCTATAGCAAGCTGCTGCTGAAATGATGTAGCTATGTATAGTTTACATTATTTCTCAGCGGAATTGTTCGAATGAGTCCTTTTGAGGAATGTTACAAATGCACTCAAACCATAAACATAGTCTCTTGTGAGAGAAGCAAAAACAGTTGAGGGAACCACTGCAATGAGACTTGGCTCCGCAGGGCCTCTGAAATGGAGATGTTCCCGGGGATCTTTGGTTGAGGCAGCCATGGTTGCCTTTCCAACTTGCTGGCCTCCCGATCTGACCCCCCTCCTCCCGCACAAATGGTTATAAATTATGTTCCAATAGGGTGAGGATTCAAATGCTTTTTAAGCATTATTAGGGCCCTTTATGGTATCCTAGCAACCACTTCAATTTGTCAGTGGCCATCATTGATACAAATTGGTGTTAGTGTTTTAATGTTTGTTATTGCTTATGATTGCTGAATTAGAAATTGATATTGATTTGTTTGTGGCTTAATCATGTGTGTTAGCTGCCCTGAGCCCAGCCTTTAGCTTGGAAAAAGTAAATTTAATAAAATAATGAAGAAATAAATAGTGACCTTAGGAATTAAAATCCTTCAAAATATTTCATTGCCTTGCTCAGGTCTTGCAAACTCAACTCCATGGTTACCTTTGTAAAGTCAATCCATCTCATGTTTGGTCTTCCTCTTTACCTGATGCCTTACGCTTTTGGGATATTATTGTCTTTTCCAGTGATGTCTTCTCATAGTGTGATCAAAGTGCTATAGCCTCAGTTTAGTCATTTTAGCTCCTAGGATTAGTTCAAGCTTGATTTGATCTAGAACTCATTTTTTTTCTTTCCTTCCTTCCTTCCTTCCTTCCTTCCTTCCTTCTTTCCTTCCCCTCTTTTCCCTTCCTTCCTCCCTCCCTTCCTTCCTTCCTTCCTTCTCCCTCCCTCCCTCCCTTCCGTGCTTCCTTCCTTCCTTCTTCCCTTCCTTCCTTCCTTCCTTCCCTTCCTTCCTTCCTTCCTTCCTTCCTTCCTTCCTTCCTTCCTTCCTTCCTTCCGGATGCCCATGATATCCATAACATTCCCTTCCAACACCAAACTTCAATATGAAAAATGGTGGTATGCTCTTTTTACTCTACCATCCACAACTCTAATTTAAACGCATGTAACGACTACAGAAGAAAGTATCAGAAACACATATGATCTATGAATGGCATTTCATGGTATGTTTACTATCATGTCATGTGCCTAACATCAAATTACCAAAAAGTAATTCGCTCTTAGTGAACAGACAGAGATTAACTTAGGAAACGTACTGATAGCAAAATAACCTTATAGTTGCCCTTACACATCTGAATAAGGAACTTACATGGCTGAACAAGAAACTCTGCAGCCATGGCAAATCATAACTTGGGCTGTTTCTGCATGGGAAAATAACAGCACCCCAGGGATGCTAAACTGCATCCCTGGGGAGGAGTTGCACAGCTGGCACTGCTGCATCACAGCAGCGCCTATCCTCCTTCCCCAGCAGTCTTGAAGGCGCCTGCTTTCAAACCCCAAATCAAAGGGAGCGAGGTTTTTGCAAAGCAGTGTCTTCCCCAATGGCACGGTGTGAACAGCACTGGCAAGAAGGCGCTGTTTTTCTCTATCCCTCCACTCACCTCTTCTGGCAGCGTTGCTCTGGAGGCTTGAGAGACATGCCCACTCTGCCCTCTGACCCCTGGAGGTGGGAGGCTAGCATGGGCACGCCCCTCCAGCCCTCCAGGAGCCATGCTGCCAGAAGAGATGAGGGAGGGGACCAAAGGAGAGATGGCTCCATGCAGAGCACCTCTCTCCTGCTGGGGAGGAAATTAGCTGCTCACATTAAGCCTCCACCGGCATAATTTATAATTTATATGCCAGTGGAGGTCTGCTCGTGGGTGTGCGGAAAGGGCCTTGGAGTTGGATACAACCATGTTTTATGATATTGAGGGGAAAGAGGTGGGACTCTTTGATCAAGCAAATATGCATGGAATCATATGGCCTCTGGGGGCATGGTAGGTGGGTAAAAGTTTCATCTCTCACAGGGGCTGCCTTAAAGAGTGGATTTGTGTGAGTCTAGCATTGTTGAAGCTTCCCCACTCAATTTACCAGGTCCACGTGGATATTGGAAATGACAGTGAGGAGAGCACAATCTTTTAATTTCATAATATTCAGATTCAGGTTTTGATCCCCCGCCAAAAAAAAATTTCAGTAAAGTGAAATAAAACCAAATAAGCATTATTTGGCTTTAGTTGAAAATGTCCAGGGTTTAAACCCAAACCCAACATTTATTGAATAAAAAAATATTGGGCTCATTCTCTAGCAGTTGTCTAACTCTAGCAGTTGTCTAACTGTGACTCAGCCCAAGGTCACCTGAGCCCTTTGGGGAGGGCGGTATAAAAGTGGAATAAATAAATAAATAAATAAATAACTGTGGATATGAACAAGAAGCATGGTAGTCACAGATGTCAGCAGGGCATGCATGTGGATATGTCAAACAGAAAAAAAAGGCTCGTTAGACTGGATCTGAACAAGCCAAATGTGAAAACTGAACATTTTGGGCTTTTCACTTTCAGGATTTCCCATAGGTTTCAATTGAGGGAAAAATGCCTCCATTAAAGCCTATGGAAAAAATCTTTGCAAATCTCTTTTGACTGGGAGCTGCTTTAAAAGACGCGGCAATAAAAAACTGCAGCAGTTTCCCCACAAATCCATGACCAGACTAATATTAAATCTGGTGGAAAAGCCAGTGTTGTTTCATGGTTCTATTGTGCTTAGAAGAGAAGAAGAGTTTTGGATTTATATCCCCCTCCTGTGGTGGAGACTCCAAAGGGCTTTTACAGTCTCCTTGCCCTTCCCCCTCACAACAAACACCCCAGAGGTGGGTGGGGCTGAGAGCTCCGAAGAGCTGTGACTAGCCCAAGGTCACCCAGTTGGTGTGTGTGGAGTGCCCAGGCTAATCTGAATTCCCCAGATAAGCCTCCACAGCTCAGGCGGCAGAGCGGAGAATCAAACCCAGTTCCTCCAGATTAGATACACGAAGCTCCTAACCTCCTCTACTTAACTGCATTTGACTGGATCTGAACAAGGCAAATGTGAAAAAAGCTGAACATTTTGGCTCCCCACTTTCCAGGATTTCCCATAGATTTCAGTGTAGAGGAAAAATGCCTCCATTGAAGCCTATGGAAAGTCTTCTTTGCAGAGACTCATTGATGGGGAGCTGTTTTTTGAGATATGGCAATAAAACTGCAGCAGGTTTCTACAGATCCATGACCAGACTACTATTAAATCTGCTAGAAAAAACAGTGTTTTGCTGCACACACCTAACGTCACTTCCAATTTGGCCGTAATATGCACTGTGTAATCTTGAAGCAATCATATATCCTTCACCCTACTCCTAATTCTACAGGATTGCCAAGATGGGGAAAGGAGGA
Organism: Sphaerodactylus townsendi; assembly: GCF_021028975.2. Classification (NCBI taxonomy): domain Eukaryota; kingdom Metazoa; phylum Chordata; class Lepidosauria; order Squamata; family Sphaerodactylidae; genus Sphaerodactylus; species Sphaerodactylus townsendi. The sequence continues at coordinate 22,011,526 of NC_059439.1, read as the reverse complement.
AAGGACTAGTTATTTATTTTATTTATTTATTTATATACCACCGCCCTGCAATAAAGGCTCAGGGCGGTGTCCATCAGTCATAAAGCAATTTAAAACATATAATAATAATACATAAAATACTCAAACTTGCAGATGGCTTCAACCTTTGTGTACCCAAGGAGGCTGCCAGCTGTTCTTATATGGTTGAAATAATCCCGCTGGCCAAATGCCTGGCGGAACAGGTCCATTTTACAGGCCCTCGGAAACTCTGTGTCCCAAGAGGGCCTTGATCTCACTGGCCTGTTCCACCAGGTAGAGGCCAGAGTCAGAAAAGCCCTGGCCTTGTAGAGGCCAGCCGGATCTGGGGCCAGGGATCACCAGTAGGTCTGCTCTCATGAGCAGAGAGGCCTAGAGGGGCTATATAGGGAGATAGTCCTCAGATACAGGGCCAAGGCCTCAAATGGCTTTTGCTGTCAGTACCAAAACTTTAAACATGACCCGTACTGAATTGGCAGCCAGTGTAGTTGGTATAGGACCGGGCGCATCCGTCCCTAGATGTTGGCTCCCTCGAAAGGAGCCTGGCTGCTGCATTTTGCACGAAGTTTCAGTTTCTCATCCCAAGCTCCTTGGAATATGGCCAGGCCAATGAAAATAGGAGGCTTTAGGAAGAACATTCTTAATAACACTAAAGGACACCCAATATAAACTGTTTATTTTACTATAGATTAGAGCTGTACAATGGCATATGATCAAAAGATGTCTTTCCACTCATCTGTCCTGAAGGGGTATTTTGATCAATCCCTATAGCCATCTCTATATATGCATATATTGTTACCCAAAATGGTGGGAGTCTGTCCCTTTCAGAAAGGGAAATTAGCAAGAAAATACTCTTGGCTTAGCAAAAGGTTGGGCAAGCTTGAGCTCTTCATTGCCTATACTAAGTTCAGATTTTCCTCAGAGGGGACCCATGAAAGCCATGATTCATCTTCAATACTGATCTTTAGTGTCAATCAGTGTCAATCAGTTTCAGAATGTCAAAGTTTCTTGAAAACATGGTCATTTGAGCTCTGAAAACACATCAGTTCTATCTCACCTTACCTATTACTTTTTTGAAGGGCATTTAGCAACATCCTGTTCCTCAAGCTGTATACTATTGGATTAAACATAGGTGCAATGATCCCATACATACAGAAAGGGCCTGATTCTCTTTTAGAAGAGGAAGGAGAGCTGGAGAAAGTAGGTAAAGATGGCAGGACATAAAATATGTTGACAACAGTCAGGTGAGAAGCACAGGTGGAGAAGGCTTTGAGGCGCATCCTGTGTAATGATCCTGAGGATGGATGCCACTATATAGACATAAGACACTAGCGTCAACAATACAAAGGAACCAATGACCACATTTCCACCCACCGCAAAGACAACAATCTGATTGATTTGAGTGTTGGAGCAAGAAAGCTGCAAGAGAGGTGGAACGTCACAGAAAGAGTGATGGATGACATTGTCCTGACAAAAAGACAAACGGGACATCAGGCCAGTGTGTACACCTGAATTAGCCAAGCCCAGAATCCAAGCAGTGGCTGCTAAAGAGGCACAGACTTTGCAGCTCATGAACACGCTGTAATGCAAAGGATGGCAAATGGCAACATATCGGTCATCACAGCTATGACACTCCCAGCAGGAGACATTCAAATGCCACCAAAAGAGATAAAGAAGAACAGTTGGGATAAGCAACCAGATAGAGAGATAGATTTTTCCTGGGAGAGGTAATTCATCAGCATCTTGGGGACAATGGCTGTTGTATACCCAATGTCTACCATAGAGAGGTTGGCCAGGAAGAAGTACATGGGGCTGTGTGAAGTTTGTCCTCCAAGCTGATGAGTAAGAAAGGGATAAGAATGTTTCCCATCAGGCCACTACGTAGATAAAGCAGGGAAGGCGCCAAATAGAATGAGTTGGGTTTCAGGGTCACTCGGAGAGAATCCCAGGAGTATAAATTCGGCAGTGACCGAGTGGTGACATTCTTCTGCAATGTTTGGCATGGAGGCTCCATCTGTGAAGAGGAGATGGATTTATATTTTGTAATTCTTGGATTTGATTATAAACCATTTTCAGACAGATGGTTCAGAGTAAAGACGCCCTGTTAAATGTCTCTTTCCCCAGTTAATTTTAGTTATTCAGTGAGCTCAAAGAAAAAAAGTGTTTTGATTTATACCCTGCCTTTGAGGTGTTAAATTAACACATTGCATAAGAAACTGACTGCTTTTAGAAGTAAGCAGTCAAATGACTGTGCATAAGTACAATAATAATTATATTAGTGTCGCAAATATTCCTCTTCTTGTAAATGCACCATAGACTATGTAATATTTCGTATGAAGTGCTTCTAGTACTCTTATTATAGATTATAGATTATGTGTAACATTTTTTTGAATAGTGCTTTCTAGTAACTCTTTTGTCTATATATACACTATGAGTAACGGTGCCTTGTGAAACTGATGTACCCTGATCTTGTACTACTGGTCGCTGACTGTAAAATAAAATGACTTGGTTCTATGCATAAAACAAGCTGAATAGATGAGTAAAACTTAAATTCCCTCAATTACAATCCCCTCCACTATACCCACTTCTTCTTGGTTTAAATCATATTATTTACAGCAGACATTTAGCTGAATTACTAACGGTGGATGCATATGAGATAATAATCGAGCTCAAGAAGCAGAATCCCAGTATGTTCAACAGTGATTCCAAGATAAGAATTCATCATTTACTATTCTCTCACTACTTTAACATTGATAAATTCCAGGGAAAGAGGCAAAAAAAAAAGGATTCAAAAGCGTCCATTTTATACTACAGCTCAACTTTCCATCCCATGTTCTCTGTTCCATCCCTACTGATTCCAGCAATATATAATTTTTTTCTAATATTTAAATTGTTTTATGAGGTCTCTGTGAAGAAAATGCTGAATTCTCACAAATGTGTGAAACTTAGACACTTTCAGGAGAACTGTTTCTACTCACCCATTGAGAAGCATTGGGTAGACCTATTCTCTCCTAAGTAGCCAAAGGTTCGTCAAGATTTGTGCTTGTGTTCTCTTTACCAAACACTTCATTGAATTTTTTTAAAAAAAATAGGAAAAAAACTGTATATTTCCAGAATTTAGCCAGAATAAGTTGAGTACAACTATATACTCTTAGGAGCTGAAAAAAGGATACCCAGCAACTTCCTGGGGCAACATTCAGAGAAAATGGCAGAAGGAAGGATCTCCTTAAGCCAAGCAGCATACAATGTTGAGCACACATGTTGAGAAGGTAACTGACCAAGACAACTTAATTGGGTGGGAAACATGAAGCCCTCCTGAGCTCGAAACTCTGCAAAGCCAGGCAGGAGACATCTTGCAAACAACTTGAAGCCAAAATGTTCACCTTCTAGCATCTTCAAAATAAGACTAGCTTGGGCTGAAATAAAATGTCCTGAGAATGTCTTGTGGATTGGGCGGGGAGCTGTGATGAGTTCCTCTCTCAAGACACCTTTTTGCATCCCTCAACAATACAAAAGCATTTTGGAGTGACTGATTACACTCCACACACTGGTGCCAGTCACATATGCAAGGTGGAAATGTTAGGAGCCCAAATTACTGGACCACAGTCACACAGTCGAGGAAAATCCCACAACTCTTGCAAATTACATAACATTATAAATATATGGAATTATGCACGATGAAAATTTAGGGAAATAATGTCACAAAAAATGTCATATAAATTTTGCAATTGCCAGAAGTCAACCTTGGACCAGCATCTGCTGATAACTTGGCCACAATGTCCTTGTATTACAGCAGAGCTCCACTTACAGATATATATAACAATAGGGATTGCATTATACTTCTTACAGTCAACAATGTAATCTTACCCAGAGAAATGGATTACTTCAAGATCGGTGAACCAACTTGAAACCCAAGCTCTGACATTTCCATCAAGACATCAAGTCGTGTGGGATGTTGAACTCTGAGATTCTGACGCATAAAGGGGGGGTAATCTTGTGGTTCTGAAAGCCAGCTTCTCAAGGAAACAAAACTGCAAAGAAATATCAACTGATCATCTGGGACTGGTGAGATAATGGACTTGATCTCAGTGACATGATGAAATGGTTCCTGATGAATGAAAAAAAGGAAAAAAAATGATTGCCTTCTGGAGATTAATATGTCCCACTAATGTCCATTACATCCCCAGGAACTTACAATAAATTACACATACTATTTTGTAGAAACATTTTCCAGTTTGATCAGTTGGGTTGCTGAGGGGGAAGTTCAAAGGATCAGTGGACTTCCTTCCTCCATAATTGTTAGATAGATAGACTAGTACATCTTATATGTATTATTTGCCTTCCACCGAGGAGCTCATTAACTACACTGATGTTGATATATTCATGAACTTTTTGCTCTTAATAATAACTTCAATTAGATTTCAACATATAAAACTATGTTCAGTCACCTGTGCTAATTTCATATATGAGTGTGGATTGTTTCTGTGAGCTTCTTTTTCACATTCTGTCCTCTATTAATGGTCATATTACTTCTATAACATAGAAAACCCACAAAGACTTTTATATTTTTCACTTGCAGAACTACTATATGAAGGTCAGGGTAAGTGATGACGCAAGAAAATTACAGTATTTTACAAATTTAAAGAGTAAACTAATTAAAAGTTATGATATTACACTTCGCAGTATAGTTTTACCTGTTTCCATTTACCAAAAGTCATTCCTTTATAGCCCATTGAGGAAAAAAAGACTTTTAATAAAGTTGACGCTTTTGACTTTGTGCACCTAAACCCAACAACATCAGTTCAGCCTGTGCTTTTAACAAATATGCTACTTCTAACCATATTTTTACAAGACATGCTAAATATTCCCAGAAGACGCTTGTGTTACATCATTTCTTGATCTCATTACATACTCGTGAGATTTCAAGTGAAAATTTCAAAATGGATCTTAAGAGACAGAGACAGAATGTGAATTCTAGAAGAACACAGAATAACATTATGTCTGACTCCCCATTTTAATGGAAGTGGGTTGTGGAGAAAACAAGGGCAGATAGGAATTTTTTTTCTCAAGTTTTATTGGTTTTATTGTTTCTCAAGTTTTATTGTTATCTGAACTCATCCATTCACTAAGTTTTGACCATTACATATTTTATTTATCTGTTACATTTATCCCTCAGTTATATTACAAGAGGGTGAGGATTCAAATGCTTTTTAAGCATTATTAGGGCCCTTTATGGTATCCTAGCAACCATTTCAATTTGTCAGTCGCCATCATTGATACAAATTGGTGTTAGTGTTTTAATGTTTATTATTGTTTGATTGCTGAATTAGAAATTGATATTGATTTGTTTGTGGTTTAATAATGTGTTAGCTGCCCTGAGTCCAGCCTTTAGCTGGGAAAAGTAAATTTAATAAAATAATGAAGAAATAACTAGTGACCCTGGGAATGAAAATCCTCTAAAATATTTTTATTGCCTTGCTCAGGTCTTGTAAACTTTGGCCCTTTCTGCATGGCAGCGGTGCAGGGGTGAGTCGGCATAAATAATGCCGACGCACCCCACCGGGACCATTCGCATGGATGGTCCCGGGATGGCAGCAGGTGGCGGTGAAGCCTTTGCACAGGCTGCACCGTCGCTGAATGCTACTCTGTCCACTGGCTTCCTCGCATAGTCGCAGAGGTCAGGGGACAATAACCCTGCAGGCTGGAGTGACGGTCGGAGTCGCAAAATAGAGGTGTCCCCTGGCCTCTGCGATGAGCTGGAAGCCAGGAGATGATGAAAGCATTTAGGGACGATGCAGGGGAAATGGCGCCTTCCAGCCACTGCCGTTTGCACTGCCATTTGCATGCTCAGGGAGCGAGGTTCAGAAGCAGCGTCTTCATGCCGCTCGGGGGTTGTGAGGCCGCTGCTGCGATGCAGTGAATTTTCAATCACTAGCATGTCTAATAGTTGCTACATGGTTTTTTAAAAATTTTTGTTAATCATTACTCCATATTTTCTTTATTTATTGTCTTTATTTCTCACCAGTTTTCTTGTCAGCTCTTCTTATAAAATGGTATGTGTTCTACTTCCTTTTCTAAACAGTGGTGAAGTATTAAAAATTGACACAAGGAAAAAATGACACAAGGAAAAAATGCCTAGAGATTTCAAGGTTGTGTTGTAAAATAGCAAATATGATCCAGACAAACCTATGTGGCCATTTACAAACTTATATGGAATCCCAGAGATATAAATATCAGGCTCATTCCGCACATGCAGAATAATGCACTTTCAAACTGCTTTCAATGCTCTTTGAAGCTGTGCGGAATGGCAAAATCCACTTGCAAACAGTTGTGAAAGTGGTTTGAAAATGCATTATTTTGTGTGTGCGGAAGAGGCCTCAGATATTTAGGGTGCTTCAAGACATGCCATATAATGCACTTTCAATTCACATTCAATGCATTTGGCAACTGGTTTTTACTGTGTGAAATGGCAAGATGCACTTGCAAACAATTATTAAAGTGCATTGAAAGTGGATTGCTCATTATTTAGCATTAAATAAGGCCATTAAAGTCAATTTTAAGCAGAGTTGCATTTTTCTAAGTCTGCAGAAGCTACCTGGGTTTTGAAGGCTGTTCAGGATTGTACAAGCAGCAGCTAAATTCCCACACTGAAAACAATGGAACACAGTAGAGTACCACTAATTGGCGCACACTGTTGCATCACTTGGGGTGTGCCAGCTGCTCCCCTCATGATGCAGAAATGGCATGCTTCGGTTTTCATCTGTTGCCAAAGTCCTGCAGGCTAAAGTTCCTGCCCTTGCGCTCGCTGGCAGCGCTAGCGTGGGGGGCACAGGAGCTGGATAGTGGAGCAGGGCGGCTGAAGGCGGTCAGCGCCCCTCAGTGTTTCATTTGCGACCTTGCTACACTGATGAAACAAAATTCATACTCAAACATTCTTCCTTCAACACCTTATTTCAGTCTTACCTTTGAAAACTTCATGCCAAACGCAAACAATCTCCTTCCCATTATTTTCAAGACTTTCAAAGCTGCTTCCTTTTAAGCAAGCAGGCGAAAACCCCAAATAAATGTTGTACATCAAAGCAAGTTTGATATTTTAAATACCTCAAGGCAATAATTGGAAAGAAATATTTGCTAATGTTAAACCACACAAAATACCAGTTTTAGATTATTTAACAACTGATTTTTTTATAAATTGCTGGCGGACGTTTTGTTATATCTTTTGCAAACCATTTTCAGATTGAAAAATAGAAAAAAATATTTCCTTTGGAGCACTCGCTTCACAATCGCATACCATCACTTCTTCTTACGAAGCACTCGTCGAACTGCCCCATGCACTTCCTTGTTCCTGAAACTGTAGATTAGAGGATTGAGCACTGGAGTAATGATGACATATAGCATAGCAACCAGGCGGTCCTGTTCCATGGAACGACTAGAGGAAGGGCGTATGTACATGTACATAAGGGCACCATAGAAGATGCTTACCACAGTGAGATGGGATGCACATGTGGAAAACGCCTTCATCCTACCCTGAGCTGTATGGATTTTTAACACTGAGGAGACAATGAGGATATAGGAAAAAAGGATCAGGCAGAAAGCCACAATCATGATACCGCCAGAGAGGGTAAAGGTCACCAACTGGCTATCCAAGATATCCGAGCAAGAGAGTTGCAGGAGGGGAGGAATGTCACAGAAGAAGTGGTCAATTTCATTGGAGTGGCAGAAATCAAGGGAGAAGACCAAGGCTGTGTTGACAATGGAATTGATGTTTCCAATAGCCCAGGAAGAAGCCAGGAATCCCCGGCATATTTTCTGACTCATAAGAATGGTGTAGCGCAGTGGGTGGCAGATTGCTGCATAGCGGTCATATGCCATAGCTGAGAGAATCACACACTCCATACTCCCAAATGTGACAAAGAAATACATTTGGAGTGAACAGCCTATGAAAGAGATGGTCTTGTCTCCCAGCAAGAGGTCCCATAACATCTTTGGGACAGTGGTAGAAATATAACAGATTTCAATACAAGACAGATAGCCCAGGAGGAAGTACATGGGAGTTTGGAGGCACTGATCTATCTGGATCAATGTAATGATGGCTACATTCCCTGCCAAAGTCACAAGATAAACTAATAAGCCAAGAGCAAAGAGAAGAATCTGTTTCTTTGTGTCAAGAGAGAATCCCAAGAGGACAAACTCTGTGATCCAGGTCTTGTTCTGTCTTCCTAGAAACTTGGTGAAGTCCATCTTCATGCAGGACAGTGGAGCCTTTTTGGCGGATGTGCGTATGGCAGTTTGATCTATGCATGCCAGCAGTTTCATAAAGACAACAATAAAAGACAGCAGTCAGCTTTTATTATTCACTGTCCATGATCAGCATACTTTTTCAGTACAGACAGCATAAATGTATCACAAAGGGGCAGTGGTGGGATCCAAAAATTTTAGTAACAGGTTCCCATGGTGGTGGGATTCAAACAGTGGCGTAGCGCCAATGGGGCTGGGCAGGGCACGACGGGGGCGTGGCCGGGCATTCCGGGGGCGGGGCATTAATAATTTCTCTGTTAACCTTTAAAAAACTCTTACTGTAAAAAAAAAGTTCCTATTTTCCAGCTGGTATCTTTCTGTCCATAATTTAAACTCATTATAGCAAGTCCTATTGTCTACTGCCAACAGAAACAACTATTTCTCCTCTAATGGACTGCCTGTCAAAAACTTAATACTTTCAAATACTTAATTTTGTTCTAGAAATCAAAAAAAGGATACTTTCCTTAAACAAGGAACTTTACCATATTACTAAAACATGTTTTTAAAACAGCCCAACAGGGAGAATTATCCCGTTTTCTACCTTCGCTAACCAGCCACTTGGGAAACAACAGGACTTTATGATTTTTGGACCTAATGGAATTTCTAACGGAAAAGCAGACCCAATTAGTAACCCCCTCTCGGCACACACAAATAATTAGTAACCCCCTCTCGGGAACTGGTGAGAACCTGCTGGATCCCACCTCTGCAAAGGGGTAGGTAAACTACTTGTGGGCCAATGCCTCATTTCCAGAGGAACATTTAGTCCTCCTGAGAGTAGAATTCAAGAACCAAATTTACCTTGACTAGATTTTAAAATGTAGAATCATAGAATTGGAAGAGACCCCAAGGCCCATCAAGTCAAACCTCGGGCAATGCAGGATCATATAATCAAAGCACTCCTGACAGATGGCCAACCAGCCTCTTTTTGAAAACCTCCAAAGAAGGAGACTCCACCACACTTTGAGGTAGTGCATTCCACTGTCAAACAGCCCTAACTGTCTTTGCCTCATGTTTTTCCTGATGTTTAGGTGGAATCTCTTTTCCTTCACCTTGATCCCTTGCTCCTGGTCCTAGTTTCTGGAGCAGGAGAAAACAAGCTTGCTCCCTCGGCAACATGACATCCCTTCAAATATCTAAACATGGCTATCATGTCACCTCTTAACCTTCTCCTCACCAAACTAAGCCTACCCAGCTCCCTAAGTCTCAGTGGTGCAGCAGTGGTGTAGGAGGTTAAGAGCTTGTGTATCTAATCTGGAGGAACCGGGTTTGATTCTCCGCTCTGCTGCCTGAGCTGTGGAGGCTTATCTGGGGAATTCAGATTAGCCTGTACACTCCCACACATGCCAGCTGGGTGACCTTGGGCTAGTCACAGCTTCTCGGAACTCTCTCAGCCCCACCTACCTCACAGGGTGTTTGTTGTGAGGGGGGAAGGGCAAGGAGATTGTCAGCCCCTTTAAGTCTCCTTACAGGAGAGAAAGGGGGGATATAAATCCAAACTCTTCTCTTCTTCAGGAGAGCTTATCTGGAGGCAGAAGTGAAACCCTGAGCATCACTACTGAGAAGACTGTAATGCTCACACGTCTAGCTTCTGAAAAAGCAGGCAAACAGAGCAGGGTCTTTGAAGATGATAATCTCAGTTGGCAGGCAAGTTCATACAGGATGCCACATTCCTTCAGGCATTCAGGACTCATAATGTGAAAAACTCTACAAGGAATAAGCAGCACACTGAATTATACCCAGAAGCAAAATGGTAGCCAGCATAGCTTTCTTTATAACTACAAAGTTATGACCCCTGTAACTGGTGCCTGCTGTCATTCTAGCGGCTGCATTCTGACTTAGTGGATGTTTCAAAATATCCTTCATTAGAAGCAGTAAGTAGAATGTATCGCAACAGGGTATAATAGGAGATGGATTTCAGGCCTCATGGTCTCTGTCAATGAAATGCTGCATCTGGCAAGCTGCGTAATGCTGACTAAAGGCACACTATGCTACACAAAGCTGTGCCTCCATATGTACCCCTGAAAGCACCCTCCACCCAAACAGGGAGATCCCTCAAATCTCAATTGCCATGCCAATGTTACCAGAACAGAGTGTTAATTTATAAGCCATCACCCAGCCTTCATCTATGTTGCATAACCGCTCAAGACACCTGTTGCTTCACCTGAGAGTTGAACCAAGAGACGACAGGTTTCTTCAAGTTATCCTCTGAAGTGCCTCCAAAATCCAGAAAACCATTACAATGGTTATGGGATCAAAACCCAGCAAGGACTACCAGTAGTTTGTGATCTGCTACTGCTAGCCCTGTTGATTGATTCAAGACCTAAGAATGCGGTCACTGGCAACGAAATCATCTCTCTTGGAACTGCATTCATATCTCCATCCAATAAGAAGTCCAAGTTCTGTGTGTCTTAGGGCTTTTTCAGGGTGGTCTTTCACCTAAGAACTTTCACATCAACTCTGTTGCTACTGAACCTTTAAATAGAAAGGAACAAATATTTGCAGTCATCTTTTATGTGCAGACCCTTTTCTCTGGAGGTGAAGAAAGTTACTAACATGAAGAAAGAACACCCTAGGGTCATTAGCACACTCTCTTCGATGAAATGAGGGAAGGAGAGTGTAAAATAACAGAAATAAGACCTTTTCTAAGCCATATATTTGTGATGCTAGGTGGTGAAGCAATCGTTCCTTGGAGCTGCTGTGAACTGGGGACTGGATGAATCATTAACCAGACATCCTTTCAAATACATGGATGCTGCTGCTCCATGATTTTTCCTCACACATCCAAGCAATATATACATGAAGTGTGCAGCAATTCCTTGCCCCAACTCAATTTACTGACCTCTGCTTTATACCATTCTTCAAGGATGGTATAAATAAATACCAAAAATGTGGGGTGTAACAACACCATTTTATCTTTTGTGTTTAGAGTGTAAAAATATAGGCATTGTTTGTTCATTTTATTGTTCCATTGTTTTTAATCTCATTATTGGACTATTTATTTGCAATTATAGCTTATACATTTGAAATAACAACTGAATTAATTACAAGCATTTTGTTAATGTGGGTGGCGGTGCACTATTTGGAAAATGGGTGACCAAGGGTATGTGTGAAAGGTTGAGAATCACTGATCTACATGATTAATTCAGAAAGGAGAAGGAATCAACCACCAAGGATGAAAATGGCATTAGAGCCAAGGAAGCTATGATACTAAACACAATATTGGGCAGAGAAGGGAATTGTACAGTTACACAGATTTGTAATTCAAGATGGAAAAATTCTGCTTTCCAGAAGCTATCCAAAGGTCAGCAATGGGAAATTAAGAATTCTCATTCTACCACACTTTATTTTTATTATCTACTAGCGTTATCCGGCCACGTGTTGCTGTGGCTCAGTGTGATGAAATGGGAAAGGAAGAGAAGAGGAAGTAGACTGACTACAAATGTTGTGCCTTTGATTGTATCATAACCTTATATGGGGTAATTCATTTAACTTGGAGAAACAGTGTACCCCAGATCATGTGGTATAGTTGTGGCTTTCTGTGTATCAATAGTGTTGATATTCCGGTGTTTTCCCCTTCTCAATGGAAATGGAGTAAGGGCACAATGATCTGTGCCATGGATGGTGTGACAGAAAGGCCCCTCACCCTGCACAATTACATAGGCTGGGAAAGTAAGCAGTGACCTCATTTGTTGGATGTCTCTCACCTTGTCTTGTCTGAGAGCAAAAGACCTTTCTTGTGTGGGGGGGGGAGGCGAATTCGTAATTGGTTGCATACAGGAAAAGAAGCGAGGTGGGTGAGTTAGGGTGAGCTGGTGTCCTGGGAGAGGCAGAGGACCTGGAGAGGCAGAGGGCCTGCTGTTTCATGAGCAAAAGGAATGAGCAACAGGGATAGGTTGTGCATGCAAGGAGAGGCTGCTCCCGGTGTGCGAGTCCCTTGGCAATGTCGGGCGTGCGCTGTGGAAGAGGGAGAGTGAGCAGTGTGTGTTGCTGTGGCAGGAAGCTGCGCAGGCATGCTGGGAGAGGTGCTGGGCCTCCTGTGTGCTCAGCATGACCTGGCACCTGCAGGGCCTGCCTCCTGTAATATCTGCAGCGTGAGTTGGCCAAGTGTTCACATGATGGCACTGTGTTCAAGGAAAAGAATGGTTTACCTGGCCCAGGTGTGACTTTTCAGGTATCTGAACAGCTAAAAACATGGTCAGATCAGGAAGGCACGCTGTGTGAAAATTTCACAGCATTCGGTCCAGTAGTTTCGGAGATTAACGATAAGTAACAAACGGATGCTTTGTTTTTTTATTTATATAGATTCCAAAAAAGACGATTCATGCCTTGTAACTCAGGATGAAATCACAAAAATGTTCTTATTTCAATGCTGTGGACAGAGCCAAGAAATTCTGAGCCCCAGTTCTACATTACTCTAGCCAAACAGACATAGCAAGTAACAATGTCATATGCAGGGTTTAGTGTGGAGAATTTGTATTTCACTCCTCTCCCGTAAATGACTCTACTGAATGTCACTCTGCTTCTTCAAACAGAGACTAATTAAACATTTGATCACAATATATCAAATTTTAAGATATCATAAGACTTTTAAATATATATATTCAGTACACACATTCAGTCTTGATTGTTCAATTCTAGTGGTAAATCGGTTTGCCCAAAACTATTTGTGGTTTACAAATTGATCACGTTATCTTGTTTGAAACTACCCATAGCTTTCCAAAGCGTCCTTTTCACATCCCTATTCTGTTAACTGTATTTAATTGGATTAAGCATAGGTACAACAATCCTATACAGAACAGGCAAGGCTTGGTGCTGCACCGGGGAATACATGGAGTTGGGCTTCAGTGAGGTGAAAATTATGGTGTCGAAGTAGATATTTACTACAGTGAGGTGAGAAGTACAGGTCGAGAAAGCCTTGAGACACCATTCTTCAGTGCGGACCCTGAGGATGGCCATTGCTATGTGTTCAACACACCCTGCCCCCAACACGAAACATCCCCAAAACGCCCCCAGCCCCACCTTCCCATGCAACTGCAATGGTGGCGCCCAGGGTGAGCTGCCCCAAAAGTCTGCATTACAGCTACACCTCTGCTTAGCCCCACCTACCTCACAAGGTGTCTGTTGTGGGGAGAGGAAGGGAAAGGAGCTTGTAAGCCACCTTGAGTCACTTTACAGGAAAGAATGGTGGCGTATAAATGCAGACTCCTCCTCCTATTCTTCTCCTCCTCCTTCTCTGCCATCTTCTCCTCTTCTTTTCTTCTAGTTCCAGCTTGGGAAATTTTGTGTGGTGAGTGGCTAGGAGTGTGGGAGAGGAGAAGCTTTAATGCCATAGACTCTCCCTCTGAATCTGCCATTTTTCTCCAGGGAACTGATCTATGCAACCTGGAAATCAGGTATGATTCTGGAAGATGTACAGATTCCACCTGGAGATTGGTAACCCTGTTCTATCCTCAGCTGTGCAGTCCCATCCTGTACACTATAAACAGTATCCCTTTCCATTCCTTTTGGCCCACGATCCTTAGCAGCGGGCTGGGCTCAATACGACATAGTCCAAATGTGGAATTTCCCATTAATACCAGCACACCTCCCAAAATAAAGATACAGTACACAGGCAATTGTGAGTTAAACTAGAATGTTATTGAGTGGCTGATATTGTTTTTTAAACAATGGTGAAGTATTCAAAATGACACAAGGAAAAAATGCCTAGAGATTTCAAGGTTGTGTTGTAAAATAGTAGATATGATCCAGACAAACCTATGTGGTCATTTACAAACTTATATGGAATCCCAGCGATATAAGTATCAGATATTTAGGATGCTTCAAGACATGCCATATAATGCACTTTCAATGCAAATTCAATACATTTGGCAACTAGTTTTTACTGTGTGAAATGGCAAAATGCACATGCAAACAATTGTTAAAGTGCATTGAAAGTGGATTGTTCATTGTTTAGCATTAAATAATGCCATTAAAGTCAATTTCAAGCACAGTTGCATTTTTCTAAGTCTGCTGAAGTTACCTGGGTTTCGAAGGCTCTACATTTGTTCAGGATCATACTGACAAGGAGCAGCTAAATTCCCACACTGACAACAATGGAACACAGTAGAGTACCACTAATGGGCACACACTGTTTTGTCACTTGGGGGGCACCAGCTGCTCCCCACATGATGAAATGGTACGCGCTTGAGCAATCCACTACCAAGCCCTGCTTCCTCCTGGCTTCCCTGGAGGCCAGCTCCTGCCCTCCCCCACAGAAGCCATAAGTGGGGCATGGGGGGCACACTGTTTCGTCACTTGGGTGTGCCAGCTGCTCCCCTCATGATGAAATGGTATGCGCCCGAACCATTCGCTGCATCCTCCTTTCTTCTCTGCAGGCCAGCTCCTGCCCTCCCCAGCAAAAGCCATAAGTGGGGCATGGGGGGCACAGGGAGCCGGGTAGGTGTGTGTGGGGGGGGCACAGGGAGGCAGTCATGCCCCTAGGTGCCATTTAGGCCCAGTATGCCACTGATTGAACACAATTATACTAAACATTTGTTCGATGGTGTCAATAATTTTATTAGTTCATTTAAAATACTTCTATGTCAAATACAACACCCTACTATTGTTAAGACTAAAGGTTTTTTGAAGCAGGTGAAACCCCCTGAAATCTTACATTGTAAGCAAAGTTCGGAAATTTTAACATAGAGGCAACATTGGAAAAAAAATCATTGCTATTTTTAAACCACACAAAACACCAGTGTTAGATGATTTAACAACTGATTTTTATAAATAGCTGGTAGACATTTTGTTACATCTTTTGCAAACCACTTTCAGGTTGAAACACAGAAAAATTATTTTATCTTTGGGAGGACCTTGTCAAGCCATCAACTGCATACCATCACTTGTTCTTACGAAGCACTCGTCGAACAGCCCCATGCACTTCCTTGTTCCTGAAACTGTAGATTACAGGATTGAGCATTGGAGTAATGATGACATATAGCATAGCTACCAGGCGGTCCTGTTCCATGGAATGACTAGAGGAAGGGCGTATGTACATGTACATGAGGGCACCATAGAAGATGCTCACCACAGTGAGATGGGATGCACATGTGGAAAACGCCTTCATCCTACCCTGAGCTGTATGGATTTTTAACACTGAGGAGACAATGAGGATATAGGAAAAAAGGATCAGGCAGAAAGCCACAATCATGATACCAACAGAGATTGTGAAGGTCACCAACTGGCTATCCAAGATATCCGAGCAAGAGAGTTGCAGGAGGGGAGGAATGTCACAGAAGAAGTGGTCAATTTCATTGGAATGGCAGAAATCAAGGGAAAATACCAAGGCTGTGTTGACAATGGAATTGATGTTTCCAATAGCCCAGGAACATGCCAGGAATCCCTGGCATATTTTCTGGCTCATAAGAATGGTGTAGCGTAGTGGGTGGCAGATAGCTGCATAGCGGTCATATGCCATAGCTGAGAGAATCACACACTCCATACTCCCAAATGTGACAAAGAAATACATTTGGAGTGAACAGCCTATGAAAGAGATGGTCTTGTCTCCCAGCAAGAGGTCCCATAACATCTTTGGGACAGTGGTGGAAATCCAGCAGATTTCAATACAAGACAGATAGCCCAGGAGGAAGTACATGGGAGTTTGGAGGCACTGATCTATCCGGATCAATGTAATGATGGCTACATTCCCTGCCAAAGTTACAAGATAAGCTAATAAGCCAAGAGCAAAGAGAAGAATCTGTTTCTTTGAGTCAAGAGAGAATCCCAAGAGGACAAACTCTGTGATCCAGGTCTTGTTCTGTCTTCCCGGAAGCTTGGTGAAGTCCATCTTCATGCAGGACAGTGGACCTTTTGGGCAGATGTGTGTGAGGCAGTTTGATCAATGCATGCCAGCAGTTTCATAAAGACAACAAATAAAAGACAGTAGTCAGCTTTTATTATTCACTGTCCATGGTCACCACACTTTTTCAGTTCAGACAGCATAAATGTATCACATGTACCAAAGGGGTAGGTAAACTATTTGTGGGCCAATGTCTCATTTCCAGGGGAACATTTAGTCCTCCGGATGGTAGAATTCGAGAACCAAATTTACCTTGACTAGATTGTAAAATGTAGAATTATAGAATTGGAAGAGATCCCAAGGGCCATCAAGTCAAACCCCGGGCGATGCAGGATCATATAAAAGAACTCCTGACAGATGGTCAACCAGCCTCTCTTTGAAAACCCCCAAAGAAGAAGACTCCACCACACTCTGAGGTAGTGCATTCCACTGTTGAACAGCCCTTACCATCAGGAAGTTCTCCCTAATGTTTGTGGAGAATCTCTATTCCAGCACTTTGAATCCATTACTCCTGGTCCTAGTCTCTGGAGCAGCAGAAAACAAGCCTGCTCCCTTGGCAACATGACATCCCTTCAAATATCTAAACATGGCTATCATGTCACCTCTTAACTTTCTCGTCACCAAACTAAACATACCCAGCTCCCTAAGTCTCATGTGAGCTTCTCTGGAGGCAGAAGTCAACCCTGGGCATCACTACTGAGAAGACTATAATGCTCACACGTCTGGGCAAGCTGGGTAATGCTAACTAAAGGAACACCATGTTACACAGAGCTGTGCCTTCATCTGTGCCCCTGGTTCTTAAAGCACCCTCCACCCAAACAGGAAGATTCCTCAAATCTTGATTGGCATACCAATGTTACCAGAACAGAGTGTTAATTTATAAGCCATCATCCAGCCTTCATCTATGTTACATAACAGTTCAAGACATCTGTTGCTTCACCTGAGAGTTGAATCAAGAGTAGACAGGCTCCTTCAAGTTATCCTCTGAAGTGCCTCCAAGATCCAGAAAGCCATTACAATGATTCTGGGATCAAAACCCAGCAAGGACTAGTTTGTTATTTGCTACTGCAAGCCGTGTTGATTGATTCAAGATCTAAGAATGCTGTGGCTGGCAATCACATCATCTCTCTTGGAGCTGCATTCATATCTCCATTGCAATAAGAAGTCCAAGTTCTGTGTTTCTCAGTTAGGGCTTTTTCAGGGTGGTCTTTCACCTAAGAACTTTCAAATCAACTCTGTTGGTACTGAACCTTTAAATAGAAAGGAACAAATATTTGCCGTCATCTTTTATGTGCAGACACTATTCTCTGGAGGTGAAGGAAGTTACTAACATGAAGAAAGAACTCCCTAGGGTCATTAGCACACTCTCTTCGATGAAATAAGGGCAGGAGAGTGTAAAATAACAGAAACAAGACCTTTTTTTAGCCAGATATGTTTGTGATACAAGGTGTTGCAGCAATTGTTCCTTGGAGCTGCTGTGAACTGGGGACTGGACGAATCATTAACCAGACATCCTTTCAAATACATGGATGCTGCTGCTCCATGATTCTTCCTCACACGTCTGAGCAATATATACATGAAGTGTGCAGTGACCCTTTATTACACTCAGCAATTCCTTGCCCCAACTCAACTTACTGACTTCTGCTTTATACCACTCTCCAAGGATGGTATAAATAAATACAGAAAAATTTGGAGTGTAAACATATAGGCATTGTTTGTTCATTTTATTGTTCCTTTGTTTTTTATCTCATAATTGCACTATTTATTTGCAGTTACAGCTTATAAATTTGAAATAACAACAACTCAATTAATTACAAGCATTTTGCTAATATGGGTGGGGGTGCACTATTTGGAAAATGGGTGACCAAGGGTACGTGTGAAAGGTTGGGAATCTATATGATTAATTCAGAAAGGAGAAGGAATCAACAACCAAGGATGAAAATAGCACTAAAGCCAAGGAAGCTATGTTACTAAATACAGTATTGGGTGGGGAGGTTGTTGTACAGTTACACAGATTTGTAATTCAACACAGAAAAATTCTGCTTTTCAGAAATGCTTACAGTCTATCCAAAGCCCAGCATTGGGAAATATTAAGAATTCTCATTCTACTACTCTTTATTTTTATTATCTGCTCCAAAAAGACGATTCATGCCCTATAGCTGGGGATGAAACCACAAAAATATTGACTCAGTGTTCTTATTTCAGAACCAAGGAATTCTGAGCCCCAGTTCTACATGACTCTAGAAAAACAGACCTAGCAATTAACAGTATAGGGTAGAGAATTTGTATTTCATCCCTCTCCCGTAAATGACTCTACTGGTCTATTCCCAACACTGTCAATTTTTCCCACAGCTGATTCCTGGGGATAGAGTCAAATGCGCATTTCAGATCTAGGAAAGCCGCAAGGAGTTTCCCACCCTTGGGGTGGCAATATTTCTCCGCCAAATGATTTAAAACCAGACAATGGTCAAGGGTGGATTTACCTGTGGCATATCCTATCTGTTCCGGGCCTACTGAATGTCACTCTGCTTCTTCAAACAGAGACTAATGAAACATTTGATCACAATATGTCAAATGTTAAGATATCATAAGACTTTTAAATATATATATATATATTCAGTACACACATTCAGTCTTGATTCTTCTACTCCAGTGGTAAATCAGTTTGCCCAAAACTATTTGTGGTTTACAAAATACCGGCACTAGATTCAACTAGGCCTTAATTACGACAGGGGGCAGGTCACATGGTGAGCTTTGGAGCAGTGAGCATGCGTGCCCTGGACTGGCTGAACAGCTGAGCCACACCCGCCTGATCGCATGGTGCGCACGAGTTTGAAAAGTGGATCACGCTCCCTATATATTAGCCAGCATGCGGTTGCTCTGGCCTTCTTCAATGCCTGGAACAAACTGACCCACCCACCCTCCCTGTTTTCAGGGTTGGGTTGGCTGCTCTATTTGTTGCAGCCCTGGCGGTTTTTAAAGAGGACCTCATCGATGGACCTCCTTGCGTTTGGGGTCTCCTTAATAGGCTTGGGGTGGGGCAGGCTCATGGCGCATGCCATGGAAGCCTCTGCAATTTGAGCCTGACACCCCAGCAGTTAGGGGTACAAAGAGCAGGTCTCCCAGTGAACCCGACCTCTCTGTGCTCCCCAATTTAGGGTTGTTGCTGGGGTCAGCCAGGGGTGCTGACCGGCTGCTGAATGGATGTGCTCCTCTTGCTGTCCCAGCTTCTGCCTTAATGATGTTAATAATAAAAAGGGCTGCAGCCCATTTTAATTCCAAGGAATAATACTGTGGTTATTCACTAGATAAAGCATCTGCATATCTGGGCGCAATTCGTCACGTTATCTTATTAAGAACTACTCATAGCTTTCCAAAGTGTCCTTTTCACATCCCTATTCCATAAACTGTATTTAATTGGATTAAGCATAGGTACAACAATCCCATACAGATCAGGTAAGGCTCGGTCCTGCTCCTGGAAGTATGTGGAGTTGGGCTTCAGGTATGTGAAAATTATGGTGCCAAAGTAGATACTTACTACAGTGAGGTGAGAAGTACAGGTCGAGAAAGCCTTGAGACACACCATCCTGAGGATGGCCATTGCTATGTATTCAACATGCTCTGCCCCGAAATGCCCCCAGCCCCACCTTCCCATGTGACTGAAATGGTGGTGCCCAGGGCGAGCTGCCCCAGACGTCCCCATTGCAGCTACACCTCTGCTTAGCCCCACCTACCTCACAAGGTGTCTGTTGTGGGGAGAGGAAGGGAAAGGAGCTTGCAAGCCACCTTGAGTCACTTTTCAAGAGAGAAAGATGGGGTATATATCCAAACTCTTCCTCCTCCTCCTCCTCCTCCTCCTCTTCTTTTCTTCTAGTTCCAGCTTGGGAAATTTTGTGGGGTGAGTTGTGAGAAGTTTGGGAGAGGAGAAGCTTTAATGCTATAAACTCTGCCCGCTGAATCTGCCATTTTCTCCAGGGAACTGATCAATGCAACCTGGAAACCAGTTATAATTCTGGAAGATGTCCAGATCCCACCTGGAGTTTGGTAGCCCTGTTCCATCCCCAGCTGTGCAGTCCCCTCCTGTACACTGTAAAAAGTGTTCCTTCCCATTCTTTTTTGCCCACCACTCTGGCTCCTAATCTTTTGGGCCAGGAACCACCAACGAGTTGTTATCCATTGAGCAAAGTGCTCTGCTGGGGGTGTAATTATTGTAAATCAGTATTTGTCTCACGTGCTACATGCATGTACATCTTGGTTATATTTGTTTGTAGGAAAGAGCTGCCATGTGTAGCATGAATGAAAATGGGGGCCGATGCCTGAATTTTCAGCTACATGCATGCTGACTGCAACATGAGAATTACTCAGTGCACATACAAAGAACAATCAAGTATCCCATGGGCATGGATTGTGCATACAGAAAGTATAATCTGTGAACAGGGTTTCAGTAACTGATCTGCTTGACAATTATGAAAGATGGTTAAGAGTAACAGTTCTTCGGCATCAGAATGATTCAGGTGTTCCTCTCCTTTTCTTTCCCTCCCCATTTAAATGTTCAATCATATCCTCAGTTTTAGAAATGCCAGAAGAAGAAGAAGAAGAAGAAGAAGAAGAAGAAGAAGAAGAAGAAGAAGAAGAAGAAGAAGAAGAAGAAGAAAAAGAAGAAGAAGAAGAAGAAGAAGAAGAAGAAGAAGAAGAAGAGGAGGGGGAGGAGGAGGAGGAGGAGGAGGAGGAGGAGGAGGAGTTTGGATTTATATCCCCCCTTTCTCTCCTGCAGGAGACCTCAAGGGCCTTACATATCTTCCTTGCCCTTTCCCCCTCACAACAAACACCCTGTGAGGTGGGTGGGGCTGAGAGAGCTCCGAAAAGCTGTGACTCGCCCAAGGTCACCCAGCTGGCGTGTGTGGGAGTGTACAGGCTAATCTGAATTCCTCAGATAAGCCTCCACAACTCAAGCGGCAAAGCTGGGAATCAAACCCGGTTCCTCCAGATCAGAGTGCACCTGCTCTTAGCCACTGCTCTTAGCCACTACACCACTGCTGCTCCCTGATGCCTTTTTATCATGCCAAAACACTGATGCCTTTTTATCATGGCAAGAGGCAATAAAATATTGGACTATCATCCATGGTGAGCTGCAGAAGACATTGAAAATAAACTTTGGGCTAGATCTTAAATGCATGTTATTAAGTATTGTGCCAACAATATACCAAAAGTATATAACAAATTGTTTCAACATATGGTAACAGAAACAAAAATTGTATTTACAATAAGATGAAAAGCTGAACATTACCCGGATCTCATGGAAGAAATGAGTAAGCTCACCGAATATTTAACAATGATAAAACAAACATCTTTGGTACATAGCAGACACTCCATGGAGTCAGAGAGAAGATGGAAAGTTTTCTTGGATTGTATAAATCCTTCAACAATAAGTGGAATAATCTTATCTAGGCAACTGAAGACATAAAGGACAATATAGACAAGAAATTTTGAATTTTATAGTAACTATCAGATGTTAACAAAATTGAACTAGAATGTAACAAAGCTGGAAAACTGGACGAATAGCAGATATATCCAAGTTTTAAAGGATTATGCTGTGTTTGATTTTATTACAATGCAATTTTTTATTAAATAATAACAATATCCTTAGTTTTCAGCCAAGGAAATGAGGGTGGGGCAGAAGGAGAAGGATATTAACTTCTGTAGTTGCTCTGGTCAATTCAGCACTATAGCTGGGGTGCATAAACTGAATAATAAATGGCAAGTCTTCATTATGAATGGATTCTTTTCACATGCCATAATATAAAGCAATGTCAAGCTTGCCTAAACCAATAAATTCTGAGCATTCATAACTAACAATTTTGTTTCTTTCCGAGAACATTCTGAAGTGCTACCTGCATTTCTTTGTTCCTGAGGCTGTAGATCAGAGGGTTTAACAAAGGAGTGACGATGGTATATAACACAGAGATCACACGGCCATTTTCCATGGAGTGACGGGAGGAAGGCCTCAGGTAAGTAAAGATGCCTGTGCTGTAGTAGATAGTCACCACAGTAAGGTGGGAGGCACAAGTGGAGAATGTCTTGATCCTGCCCCGAGCCGTACTGATTTTGAGCACAGATAAGACAATAAGTGCATAGGAGAGGACAATTAAGGAGACAGTTGCTGTTATGATGCTTCCAGAGACAATAAAAGTCACTAGTTCAGCAAATGAAGTGTCAGAGCAAGAGAGATGCAAGACAGGTGGGATATCACAGAAAAAGTGCACAATCTTATTGGGACCACAAAAATTCAGGGAGAAAATAAAGGCTGTGTTGACAACACCATTAATATTTCCAACGGCCCACGAAGCTGCTATGAGCCATCTGAGCACGGACTGATTCATGAGTAGCATGTAATGCAATGGGTGGCAGATGGCAGCATAACGATCATATGCCATGACTGTAAGTAGAACGTCTTCCGTACCCACTGTGGTTAGAAAGCAATACATTTGGACTGCACAGCCAGGGAGTGAGATGGTCTTGTCCCCCGACAGAAGAACCCATAACATCTTTGGCATGGTGGAGGTGATGTAGCAGATCTCAGTAAAGGACAAATGGCTCAGCAAGAAATACATTGGGGTGTGGAGATGCTGGTCAATCTGTATTAAAATAATAATGGCCAGATTCCCTGCTAATGTGAACATGTATATCAACAGCCCTGTCGCAAAAAGGAATGGTTCGGTATTAGGATCATCAGACAGACCCAGGAGAATAAACTCTTTCAGATGTGTTTGGTTCTTTCTTTCCATTTTGCCAGTGAATTATATCTCTGTAAAAGAAAGACCAGGATGACTTAGGGGGAAGCATCTTATAATGAACAGCCTTGCAGATTTAGGGCAGTGGATTCCTTAATAAATATGTCCCCATTTGGGACTTCATCTTTTCCTGCTGCCTTCAACCTTTCAGTTAATAGTAGGAATCCCAGACTCCAGATGTTATCAGCTCCCCTGCCAGCATGGCCAATTGTCCATGCTGGCAGGGGGTGATGGGAATTGTTTTCCATAACATCTGGAGTGCCAAAGGTTCGCCACCATGGTCCTAGCATAATTGCTTTTTCCAGTGATTCTTTTCTTCTCATAATGGTACCAAACTACACAACTTTACTGAGTTCCTCCAAATTCTATTATTATATCAGAGTAAGAAAAAGCACACTCTGTCTACTTTCTCTGGGAGCCAGCATGGTGTAGTGGTGAAGAGTGGTGGACTCTGATTTGGCAAACTACGTTCATATGCCCACCCCTCTCCAAGAAGTCTTCTGGGTAACCTTGGGCCAGTCACAGTCCTCTCAGAACTCTCTCAGTCCATACACAGTCAGGCAATGGCAAACTTCCCTAGCCTTGAAAACCCCTCAGGATTACCATAAGTCAGTTCTATAATACATCTTACTCTCAGTCCTAAGCATAATTTTTTATAAATTTCTAACATATCTCCCCTTAGCTGTGTTTTTTTCTAGACTGAAAATTCCAGAATCCTTCAGTCCAAAATCCTTCAGCCTTTCCTCATATGAAAAAATTATTCAACCCTTATCATGTTGGTTGTTTTCTTCCGTACTTTTTATTTCAGATGAGTAGTATCCACTTTCTTCTTTGCAACTAGCCCCTTCCTCTCTTAAGTGATAGGAACCTTGGTGAGCAAAATGTTACCTTGGCGATATAGGGAGAAGTTAGCACACAACCCATAAAGAATGTTCTCTTGTTTTGAAAATGGATCTCTTCACAGTGAACCCACATTTAAAGAATGGGTCTGCTACTATCCTTGTAACTTTGCCCTCATGTTGGGAAATCTAACAGACGCATTTTCCCCTAGTTGTTTGCAAGACACAAAAACCAACCTTGTTTATCCCATGGACATTTGCAAGCTGCAATTCTAGAGTCAAGAATGAAATTTCCTTTCATCTGCAGACCCCTTTTATGTCTTATGCCTTACTCTATAGCAAGCTGCTGCTGAAATGATGTAGCTTTGTGTAGTTTACATTATTTCTCAGGGGGATAGTTAGAATGAGTCCCTTTGAGAAATGTTACAAATGCACTCAAATCATAAACAAAGTCTCTTGTGGGAGAAGCAAAAACAGTTGAGGGAACCACTGCAACGAGATTTGGCTCCACAGGGCCTATAATATGGAGATGTTCCCTGGGGACTTTGATTGAGGCTCCGATGGCTCCCTTTCCAACTTGCTGGCCTCCCAATACGACCCCCCTCCTCCTGCACTAATAGTAATACATTATATTTCAATAGGGTGGGGATTGAAACACTTTTTGAGCTTTATCGGGGCCCTTTGTGGGTATCCTAGCAACCATTTCAATTTGTCAGTCACCATCATTGATACAAATGGGTGCTAGCGTTTTAATGTTTATTATTGTTTATGATTGCTGAATTTGAAGTTGATATTGATGTGTTTGTGGCTTAATTATGTGTGTTAGCCGCCCTGAACCCAGCCTTCCGCTGGGGAAAGTAAGTTCAATAAAATAATAAAATGATAATGACCCTAGTGACCCTAGGAATCAAAATCCTCCAAAATATCCTATTGCTAACAGCCTTGCTCAGGTCTTGCAAACCTAGGGCCATCGTTCCCTTTATAAAGTCAGTCCATCTCATTAGCATTTTTACCTTATGAAACCTACTGATGGTAAAATGACCTTGTAGTTGCCCTTTCTATAGCTCCCTCATGGAATAGTTGAACTGGCATGACTTGATCTAGAACCCATTTCTTCCTTCCATCACCAAACTTCAATATGATAAAATGATGGTATGCTATTTTTACTCTACCATCCACATCTCTCATTTAAAAACATGTCACAATTACAGGGGGAAAAAATATCAGAAACACATATGATCTATGAATGGCATTTCATGGTATGTTTACTATCATGTCATGTGCCTAACATCAAATATTCGAAAAAGTAATTGCCTCTTAGTGAACAGACACAGATTAACATTTTTACCTTATGAAACCTACTGATGGTAACATGACCTTGTTGTTGCCCTTACACATCTGAGTAAGGAACGTACATGGCTGAACAAGGAACTCTACAGCCAGGGTAAGTCATAACTTGGAGTTGTATACAACTAGGTTTTATGATATTGGAAAAAAAAGGAGCGGGTCTCTTTTGAGCAAGCAAATATGCATGAAATCATATGGCCTGTGGGGGGGGGGGTTTCAAAAGCTATATCTCACAGGGGCTGTATTTGTGTGAGTCCAGCATTGTTGAAGCTTTCCCCCTATGCTACCAGATCTATATGGATTAGGGAAATGGCAGTGAGGGAGAGAATAATCTTTTTAAATTTGGTAATATTCAGATCTAGATTTTTCAAAAAAGACAACCCCGCAAATTTCAGTAAAAAGCTAAATACAACCAAACAAGCATTATTTGGCTTTAGCTGAAATTTCCAGTTTTTTAAAAAAACTGAACCCAACATTTACTGAATAAAAAAGGATTGTCCTCATTCTGTAGCAGTTGTCTAGCTATGGATTTGAACAAAAACCACATGGTAGTCACAGACGTCAGTAGGGGTGTGCATTTGGATATGCCTAACAGAAGAAGAAAAAGAAGAGTTTGGATTTATATCCCCCCTTTCTCTCCTGCAGGAGACTTAAAGGGGCTAACAGTCTCCTTGCCCTTCCCCCCTCACAACAAATACCCTGTGAGGTAAGTGGGGCTGAGAGAGCTCCGAGAAGCTGTGACTAGCCCAAGGTCACCCAGCTGGTATGTGTGGGAGTGTACAGGCTCATCTGAATTCCCCAGATAAGCCTCCACAGCTCAGGCGGCACAGCGGAGAATCAAACCCGGTTCCTCCAGATTAGATACACAAGCTCTTAACCTCATACGCCACTGCATTTGACTGGATCCGAACAAGCCAAATGTGAAAAAGCTGAATAATTTTGGCTTTTCTTCTGGGTTTCCAGGATTTCCCAAAGGTTTCAGCTGAGGAAAAATGCCTCCATTGAAGCCTATGGAAAGTCTTTTTCAGGGTTCATTGATGGGGAGCTGTTTTTTTGAGATATAGCAATAAAAAACTGCAGCAGGGTTTCCCACAGATCCATGACCAGACTACTATAAAGACTGCTAGAAAAAAAACAGTGTTTTGCTGCACAGACCTAGCTTCATTCCCCAATCTGCCATAATATGCATTGTGTAATCTTTGAGCAATCATCTATCTTTCAGCCAACCTTAATTGACAGGATTGCCAAGAGAGGAAGGAACAGCCATGTACCTCATCCCAAGCTCCTTGGAGTATGGCCAGGCCAATGAAAATAGGAGGCTTTAGGAAGAACATTCTTAATATCACTAAAGGGCATCCAATATCAATTGTTTATTTTACTATAGACTAAAGTCATACAATGGCATATGATCAAAAAATGTCTTTCCACTCATCTGTCCTGAAGGGGTATTTTTATCAATCCCTATAGCCATCTCTATATATGCATATATTGTTACCCAAAATGATGGAAGTCTGTCTCTTTTAGAGGGGGGAAATTAGCAAAAGGTGAGGTAATCAGCTCTTTATTAGCTATTAATTGTATTCCAGTGTTTTCCAGATAGTTCAGGAATCTGGTTACCTCCCATCAGCTCTCCTACCAGCATGGCCAACTGGCCATGCTGACAGAGGGCTGATGGGAATTGTAGTTCCTGAACATCTGGAGAGCCAGAGGTTCTCTTCACTGGCCTGGCTCACACTAAGTTCAAGATTTTCTTTCTTCAGAGGGGACCCATGAAAGCCATGATTCATCTTCAATACTGATCTTTAGTGTCAATCAGTGTCAATCAGTTTCAGAATGTCAAAGTTTCTTGAAAACATGGTCATTTGAGCTCTGAAAACACATCAGTTTCTTCTATTTCACCTTACCTATTACTTTTTGAAGGGCATTTTGCACATCCTTGTTCCTCAGGCTGTATACTATAGGATTAAGCATAGGTGCAATAATCCCATACATAACAGAAAGCACCTGATTCTTTTCAGGAGAGGAAGGAGAGCTGGGGAGAAAGTAGGTAAAGATTCCAGCGACATAAAATATGTTGACTACAGTCAGGTGAGAAGCACAGGTGGAGAAGGCTTTGAGACGCCCATCCTTTGTACGGATCCTGAGGATGGATGCCACTATATAGACATAGGACACTAGTGTCAACACAAAGGAACCAATGATCACATTTCCACTTACCACAAAGACAGCAATTTGATTGATTTGAGTGTTGGAGCAAGAAAGCTGCAAGAGAGGTGGGACATCACAGAAAAAGTGATGGATGACATTGTCCTGGACAAAAAAAGACAAAGCGGGACATCAGGCTACAGTGTGTACACCTGAATTCAGCCAAGCCCAGAATCCAAGCAGTGGCTGCTAAAGAGGCACAGACTTTGCGAAAGCTCTCATGAACACTCTGTAATGCAAAGGGATGGGCAAATGGCAACATACTCGGTCATATGCCATGACACTCCTAGCAGGGAGGCATTCAATGCCACACCAAAAAAGAGATAAAGAAGAACAGTTGGGATAAGCAACCAGATAGAGAGATAGATTTTTCCTGGGAGAGGTAATTCATCAGCATCTTGGGGACAATGGCTGTTGTATACCCAATATCTACCATAGAGAGGTTGCCCAGAAAGAAGTACATGGGGCTGTGAAGTTTGTCATCCAAGCTGATGGTAAGAAGGATAAGAATGTTCCCCATCAGGGCCACCAAGTAGATAAGCAGGAAGACACCAAAGAGAATGACCTGGGTTACAGGGTCGCTGGAGAGTCCCAGAAGTATAAATTCAGTGACAGTTGTGACATTCTGCAACGTTTGGCATGGAGACTCCATCTGTGAAGGAATGGTTACATTTTGTAATTCTTGATTTGATTATAAACCATGTTTTGAACGGACGGTTCAGAGTTAAAATGCCTTGATAAATGTTCTTTCCCCAGTTAATTTAACCATGCACTGAACTCTAGAAAAAGAAGAAGAGTTTGGACTTATACCCTGTCTTTCTCTTGTAAAGAGTCTCAAGGTGGCTTACAAGCTCCTTTCCCTTCCTCTCTCCAATATAGAGAGTAGGTGGTGTAGGTGGGGCTGAGAGAGTTCTGGAGAACTGTGACTAGCCCAAGGCCACCCAGCAGGAATGCAGGAGTGTAGAAACACATCTTGTTTTGTCATTTCAAAATATGACTGTTTGGGCTGAAATAAAATGTCCTGAGAATGCCCGGGGGGGGGGGCTGTGAGGAGTTCCTCCCTAAGACATCTTTTTTTGAATCCTCAAAAATACAAAAGCATCTTGGAGTGACTGACCACTCCATACTGTGCCAGCCACAGATTCAGATGAAATGTTAGGAGCCCAAATTACTGGACCACAGTCACACAACCAGGAAAACCCACAACACGCAAATTACATAAAATTATAAATATATGGAACTATACAATAAAAATTTAAGAAATAATGTCACTAAATGTCATAGACAGAAATTTTTGCAATTGCCACAGTCAAACTTGAACCAGCATCTGCTAATAACCTGGCCACAATCTTCTGTATTACAGCAGAGCTCCACTTATGGATATATATAATAATAATAGGTTGCATTATATTTCTTACAGTCAATTATGTAATCTTACCCAGAGAACTGGATTGCTTCAAGATCTGTGAACCAACTTGAAGCCCAAGCTCTGACATTTCCATCAAGTTGTGCAAACGTTGAACTCTGAGGCGTTACTGCATAAAGGGGCAATCTTGGTTCCTGAAGACCCGGCTTATACCGAGGAAACTCTGACTTTGTAAGGCAATGGGTGGTGTGAGGGCGGTGAGATAATGGACTAGATTTCAGTGACATGATGAAATGGTTCCAGAATGAATAGGGGGGAAAAAATGATTGCCTGCAGAGTTCCCTTCTGGAATTAATATGTCCACTAATTTCCATAACACCCCAAACTTACACAATTAGAAGTCGTTTTATGAAACATTTTCCAGTTTGATCAGTTGGGTTGCTGAGGAGGAAGTTCAAAGGATCAGTGAGTCTCCTCCTCCATAATTGTTAGATAGATAGACTAGCACATCTATATATGTATTAGTTGCTTTCCACTAAGGAGCTCAGAGCAATGTACCTGGGTCTTCCCTTCCACTTTATCCATTTTACCCTTACAACAGCTTTTGAGATAGGTTATGCTGAGAGAGACGACTGCTGAGTGGGGTCTCCCAGGATAAGCTTCACCCTGGCTCTCTAGCAAGCATTTATTTTAATCCAAGGCTCATTCCGCACATGCAGAATAATGCACTTTCAAACTGCTTTCAGTGCTATTTGAAGCTGTGCGGAATAGCAAAATCCACTTGCAAACAGTTGTGAAAGTGTTTTGAAAACACATTATTTTGCGTGTGCGGAAGGGGCCTGATGTTTTGAATGTTTTTGAGGTTTTGAACACAAGCAAGTTGAGTTCCCCCATTCTGCTTTGCTTTGAGAAGTCACCTCCAAAGCTCCAATAACTGCACAGATGTTGATATATTCACGAACTGCTGTCAAGAGAGAATCCCAAGAGGACAAACTCTGTGATCCAGGTCTTGTTCGGTCTTCCCAGAAGCTTGATGAAGTCCATCTTCATGCAGATCAGTGGAGCTTCTTTGGCGGATGTGCATGTGGCAGTTTGATCTATGCATGTCAGCAGTTTCATAAAGACAACAAATAAGAGACAGCAGTCAGCTTTTATTATTCACTGTCCATGGTCAGCACACTTTTTCAGTTCAGACAGCATAAGTGCATCACATAGACCAAAGGGGTAGGAAAACTATTTGTGGGCCAATGCCTCATTTCCAGAGGAACATTTAGTCCTCCTGATGGTAGAATTCAAGAACCAAATTGACCTTGACTAGATTTTAAAATGTAGAATCATAGAATTGGAAGAGACCCCAAGGGCCATCAAGTCAAGCCCCGGGCAATGCAGGATCATATAATCAAAGCACTCCTGACAGATGGCCATCCAGCCTTTCTTTGAAAACCTCCAAAGAAGAAGACTCCACCACACACACTGTCAGGAAGTTTTTCCTGATGTTTAGATGCTCCATTCACCTTGGACCCATTACTCCAGGTCCTAGTCTTTGCAACAGCAGAAAAAAGCTTGCTCCCTCATCAACATGACATCCCTTCAAATATCTAAACATGGCTATCATGTTTTTAACCTTCTCTTCACCAAACTAAACTTATCCAGCTCCCTAAGTCTCAGGATTGCTTGGCAGAGGTCAAAACCCTGGGCATCACTACTGAGAAGACTGTAATGCTCACACACTAGCTTCTGAAAAAGCAGGCAAACAGAGCAGGGTCTTTGAAGATGATAATTTCAGTTGGCAGGCAAGTACATACAGGATGCCACATTCCTTCAGGCATTCAGGACTCATAATGTGAACAGCTCTACAAGCAATAAGCAGCACACTGAATTATACCCAGAAGCAAAATGGTAGCCAGCATAGCTTTTTTTTATAACTGCAAAGTTATAACAGGTGCCTGCTGTCATTCTAGCTGCTGCATTTATTTATATTTATATTTATTCTAGCTACTGTCATTCTAGCTGCTGCATTTTGGCCTAGTGGATGTTTCCAAATATTTATTTTTATTTATTTATTTATTCAGTTTATATCCCGCCCTCCGCCGGAGGGCTCAATAGCAGCACCAAGTAGAGTATATTGCAGCAGTGTATACAAGGAGATGGATTTCTGGCCTCATGGCCTCTATCAATGAAATGCTGAATCTGGCAAGCTGAGCAACGCTAACAAAAGGCACACCATGCTACACAGAGCTGTGTCTCCATCTGTACCCCTGGTTCCGAAAGCACCCTCCACCCAAACAGGAAGATTCCCTAAATCCTGATTGGCATGCCAATTTTACCAGAACAGAGTGTTAATTTGTTAGCCATCATCCAGCCTTCATCTATGTTACATAACAACTCAAGACATCTGTTGCTTCACCTGAGAGTTGAACCAAGAGAAGGCAGGCTTCTTCAATTTATCCTCTGAAGTGCTTCCACAATCCAAAAAAACATTAAAATTGTTCTGGAATCAAAATCCAGCAATGACTAGTTTGTGATCTGCTACTGCTAGCCGTGTTGATTGATTCAAGATCTGAGAATGCTGTCACTGGCAACGAGATCATCTCTCTTGGAGCTGCATTCATATCTCCATCCGTTAAGAAGTCCAAGTACTATGTGTCTCAGTTAGGCTTTTTCAGGGTGGTCTTTCACCTAAGAACTTTCAAATCAACTCTGTTGCTACTGAACCTCTAAATAGAAAGCAACAAATATTTGCAGTCATCTTTTGTGTGCAGACACTATTCTCTGGAGGTGAAGGAAGTTACTAACATGAAGAAAGAACTCCCTAGGGTCATTAGCACAGTTGCTTTGGTGAAATGAGGGAAGGTGAGTGTAAAGTAACAGAAATAAGACCTTTTCTAAGTCATGTATGTTTGTGATGTTTGGGGTTGCAGCAATTGTTCCTTGGAGCTGCTGTGAACTGGGGACAGGATAAATCATTAACCAGACATCCTTTCAAATACATGGATGCTGCTGCTCCATGTCTCTTCCTAACACATCTGAGCAATGTATATAAGAAGTGTGCAGTGACCCTTTATTACACTCAGTGATCCCTTGTCCCAACACAACTTACTGACTTCTGCTTTATACCATTCTTCAAGAATGGTATAAATGAAGAAATACAAAGAAATGTGAGGTGTAACCATACCATTTTATCTTTTGAATTTTGATTGTAGAGAATGATGTGTTGGAATGCTTGGAGGAAATTCCCCATAGTAAACTCCCTGAGGTTCAACAAAAAGGCCCCACGCGTAACCAAGTCAGATGATGCTGAATGTATGCTTTTAATGCTGAATGTACTCTTTAAAAAATATATCTTGGAATGTGCTGATTTGCAACAAGTCAGGATTGTGAGCCTGCGTGGACAGCCGGCCAGGATTGGCCAGAAGAGGTCAGAAGGGTCTGTTCAGAAATGTCTTAAAATGAGCAGTACTGCGATTTAGCCTTCAGAGAGTTGGTACCACGGTATTGCTCTCTCCATGTCTGCAGACATGATAATAAACCTAGCTTCTATTAGCCATCCTTGTGTGGAGTTTTTTATGGGTAAAAACTTCCATAACACGACAACCCAGCAGTTAGGGGGTGCAAGGGGCGAACGCCCGGCGGCCTGGGAACGATCTGTTCCCCCAATAAGGATTGGGGTTGGTGCCAGGTTAGTTGTGATGCTGTCCGGCAGTTAAGATGCGCTCCTCTTGTTCGTTCAGTTTCAGCATTCAGTAAAGGGCTGCGGCCCAATTCAATCCAGAGCGTGTCCTGTAGTTATTTACTTTGTAAAGCATCTGCACATCTGGCTGCAATTGGGCATTATTTCTGGAAATGCTTGGGAGAAATGCAAAGGAATGAATGGAGGGTAATAACACATTATTCACAGCAGTAATACAAAAATTTGAAAGTCGTATGACACTTAAAAGTTATAACAGTTGTTAAACATTTTGAAAACATTTTGAAAATGTCAATTTTTAAAATCTCTGCTGTGTGCCATTTGTGATTTGTGAGTTGAGACATATTCTATAATGTGAGGGTGGCTTTGAGATGACCAGGTGCAAAAAATCATTCTTTGATTGTAGTGGGGGAGGGTGGCCATTGGTCATGGTGGGGGAGGGTGGCTGACCATACCGGTGGGGGGGCACAAAACTCAGATTTTGCCCTGGACTTCATTTTCTTCTGGTCTATCCAAAGCTCAGCAATGGGAAATATTAAGGATTCTTATTCTACTTCCCTTTATTTTTATTATCTATTCCAAAAAGACTATTCATGCCCTTCAGCTGGGGATGAAACCACAAAAATATTGACTCAATGTTCTTCTTTCAATGCTGTGGACAGAGCCTACAAATTCTGAGCCCCAGTTCTACATTATTCTAGCCCAGGGGTAGGGAACCTGCGGCTCTCCAGATGTTCAAGAACTACAATTCCCATCAGCCTCTTTCAGCATGGCCAATTGGCCATGCTGGTAGGGGTTGATGGGAATTGTAGTTCCTAAACATCTGGAGAGCCGCAGGTTCCCTACCCTTGTTCTAGCCCAGAGGTCTGCAACCCGCGGCTCTGGAGCCGCATGCGGCTCTTTCGTCCTTGTACTGCGGTTCCGCGTGGCTTGGGTCCTCTCAGCCTCCTTTGGAGAGTCACCCTAAGGGTTAATAGGAAAGAGTCCCTGTTCCTAGAGAGGCACAGTCCGAGACAGCTATCCCAAGCCACTTCTGGCTTTCCTGTACCAGCTGCCTGGTTGGCTGATGACAGTGATGTAACACTTCATGGATTTCATAACACACTATAATTGTTTATACAAAGCGTAAAGGTAAAAAAACAATATATACAGTGTTATCTTCATTTGAAATGTCAAAAAGTATTTGCAGCTCCAGGTGTTTTCTTTTCCGTGGAAAACGGGTCCAAATGGCTCTTTGGGCGTTAAAGGTTGCTGACCCCTGTTCTAGCCAAACAGACATAGCAATTAACAATGTCATATGTGGGGTTGAGTGTGGAGAATTTGTATTTTACCCCTCCCGCTCTCATGTGTAGATCTCTGCATAAATTACTCTACTGGATTTCACTCTTCCTGCTTCTTCAAACAGAGACTAATGAAACATTTTATCACAATATGTAAAATTTTAAGATCTCATAAGACTTTTAAAAAAATATATTCAGTACCCACATTCAGTCTTGATTCTTCAATTCCAGTGGTAAAGCAGGTTACCCCCAACTATTTGTGTTTTACAAATTGATCACTTTATCTTGTTTAGAACTACCCACGGCATTCCAAAGTGTCCTTTTCACATCCTTATTCCGTAAACTGTATATAATTGGATTAAGCATAGGTACAATGATCCCATACAGAACAGGCAAGGCTCGGTCCTGCTCCTGAGAATATGTGGAGTTGGGCTTCAGGTATGTGAAAATTATGGTGCCAAAGTAAATATTTACTACAGTGAGGTGAGAGGTACAGGTCGAGAAAGCCTTGAGACGCCCTTCTTTGGTGCGGATCCTGAGGATGGCCATTGCTATGTATACGTAAGACACGAGAGTAACCAGAAAGGAACTCATTACCACACCTCCACCCACTACAAAGGTAGCAATTTGATTAGCTTGGGTGTCAGAACAAGACAGCTGGAAAAGGGGTGGGATGTCACAGAAAAAGTGATGGATGACATTGTCCTGACAGAAGGACAAACGAGAAAGCATGCCGGAGTGCACGCCTGAGTTAGCCAAGCCTAGAATCCAAGCAGTAGCTGCTAAAATGATACAAACTTGGGGCCTCATGAGCACACTGTAATGCAGGGGGTGGCAAATGGCAGCATATCGGTCATACGCCATCACACCTAGCAGGAGGCATTCGATGCCACCAAAGGAGATAAAGAAGTACATCTGGGAGAAGCAACCAGCTATGGAAATAGTCCTGTCCTGGAAGAGAAAATTTGTCAGCATCTTGGGCACTGTGGAAGTGGTATACCCAATGTCTACTAGAGAAAGATTACCCAGGAAGAAGTACATGGGGCTATGGAGACTTTTGTTGAAACTGATGAGGAGGAAAAGAAGGGTGTTCCCAATCAGGACCACCAAGTAGATGAGCAGAAAGAGACCAAAAAGAATGAGCTGGGCTTCAGGATTGCTGGAGAGTCCCAGGAGTATAAATTCAGTGACAACTGTGGCATTCTGCCGCACTTCATGTACTGTATCCATCTGTGAGAGAATAACAGGTGGGATATGTGTTACAGGCAGGCAGAGGGTTGTATGTTTTATTCTTGTTGGTTCATAGCCTCAAATATAATTAGCTTAGAAATGTATGCAAAACCAAAATTTTCCACAGCAGTGTACCCATTTTAGATTTGGGAAGCGTCCATCTCCTTGTTGTGCCCAACCACCTATATTTAAACAGGGTGCAGAAGATAAAAGAGTCACGAAGTCAGTCAACCAATCAGTTAATCTTTATGGTGGTCCTAGACCAGCATAAGGTAGATAACATACAACAAAAAATTCGAGTTGTGAAGTAATAGGGTTGTACAAGAGGTTTCCTTTTTTTAAAAAAAAATAACATGCACATAAAACAATATGGAGTTGTAGAGAGCTGAAAATAAAGTTTGGTCCATTTTCTTCACTTCTCATGAACAATTCGATGCATTTCTTTAAAACTGACATCAAAAGTGAAGAGACTCTATGCAGGTGCTGAGCAAACTCTACCCAATCTTGCTGTTCTCATTGCTTCCATCATGAGCCCAGAGGTTTAGAGCTGTGATGAGGTTATTTGGCATTTTATTTTTTTCAGCTTATGCTCTCAGTTACAATATGACCTGAACCAAGCTTTCAAAATCAACTAGCCAGGACAGTAGGTAAAACAGGTACACAATAACTTTTTACATATAATCTCCAACACAACCAACAGGAAATTTGCCTCTTCCCATTGACAAAATATTGTGGTATCTTTTGGGGAAAGCACACCAGTAACTATCTAGAAAAAAAAATCTAATTCATCCACAAGAAATAAGTAACAAATGTATTTGTTATACAAACCCCCTCCCCCCAGAAAGTACCTTTTCAGTTTACTTTAGTTCCGCATTTAATACAATCTTACCACAAAGACTGGTGACAAAACTTGTGGATCTTGGACTCTCACATTCAATCTGTTTGTGGATTAGGGACTTCTTGTCTGGACGTTCCCAGAGGGTTAGACTGGGAAATCGGGTTTCCTCAGTTCGGCTTCTAAACATGGGAACGCTTCACAGGGTTGTGTGTTGAGTCCCTATTGTTCACCCTTTATACATATGATTGCAAAAATTCCTGTTCATCATAGTAACACCATTATCAAATTTGCCGATTACATAACGGGTGGTGGGGCTCATCTCTGGAGGGGATGAGTCTGCCTTATCGGAGTGAGGTAATCAATTCGCTCTGGGCGCGGTGCAGGGAAAAAATAAACTTGCTCCCATTAACACTCAATGTAAGACAAAGGAGCCCATAGTACACTATAGAAGGAATAGCTCAGAAATTCAGCCCTTGACTATAAATGGAGATCAAGTAGAGCAGGTGGCTAGTTTTAAATTTCTGGGCATCATGATTAAAGAGGACTTGACCTGGGGCGTACAGACTGCCGTGGTGGTTAAGAAGGGCCAGCAAAGACTGTATTATCTGAGACTTTTAAGGAAACAACAACTGAATGGAAAACTCCTGGTGTCCTTTTACTGCTGTGCTATAGAGAGTGCCTTAACCTACTGCATCTGTGTATGGTTCTCCAGTTGCACAGTGGCAGATAGGAAGGCACTCCAAAGGGTGATCACTACTGCACAGAGGATTATCAGCTGCCCTCTCCCCTCATTGGAAGAACTCTATGGCTGATTCCACATGGGCCAAAAACAGCAGTGTGAAAACAGTATGAAAACAGTATAAACCCTTTTACACCATTTTAAACCCTTTTACACCATTTTTACACTGTTTTCACACTGCTGTTTTTGGCCCATGCGGAATCAGCCTATAATTCCCAAAGCCTAAAAAAAGCCCAAAATATTCTGAGACCCGTCTCATCCAGCACACTCTCTTTTTGAACTGTTACCATCCGGCAGACGATACAGGTCTATCAAAACCAGGACAAAGAGGCTTAGAGACAGCTTCTACTCTAGA
Source organism: Sphaerodactylus townsendi (assembly GCF_021028975.2). Lineage (NCBI taxonomy): Eukaryota > Metazoa > Chordata > Lepidosauria > Squamata > Sphaerodactylidae > Sphaerodactylus > Sphaerodactylus townsendi. Next base: position 21,974,698 of record NC_059439.1, on the reverse strand, counting down.
GCTGTGGCTATGCTAAACTCCGCGGCTTCGTGTTGATGTGTTTGGGGCTGTGTAGTGAGGATGGGGTATGAGTCTGAAATTGTGTGCATCAAAGAATGCTGCTGTAAATTTCGTTGTGCGTGCACAATGACAATAAAAAACTTATGCTTAGGCTTATGCTTAGTTTTGAATGGAGTACAGTTGGAATGCCTTGAAAAGATCAGTTTTTGGACTTATAGGGTTTAGCTTCTCAAAAATATCTGACAGTAGATATATCTGGGGAACAAGAATACATTTATTATTGTTAGTAAGAACCCAACATAAGCCCTGCTAAATCAGACCTCTGGTCTCTCTTGTCCAGCATCCTGTCTCACACAGTGTCCGGCAAACCAAAAAAGAAAAAGTGGGGGAAAGGGTCAGCTTTATTGTCTTGTAAAGTCCACACACATTTCACTTTATGAGCTTTGTCAAAGGAATATATAAAAAACTAATTTTATAATAAATGTAACTAAATGTAACTAATGTAACTAATAAAAAATAAACCTTAAAATATTAATTGAAAAAAAACAGAATAAATAATCTCAGGAGAAAGCTCAGAAACAATAATTTTAGAGAAGCAACTAATCAACCTAAAATGCACTGAAACAGAGAGTAGCTAAATCAAGAATAGGATGCTGGGCTATGCTAGAGGATATTTCAAATACTTCTTGGTACTGGCAAGAAAAAATGGAAAGAATTGGAGGAGAATAAGCTAAAATCTTTGACATTGTAATCAGTTGAAAAAAATTAACACTCTGCATACTCTTAGCTAAACTTTCCGCATTACAATTGAAGTATGAACCCTTAGAAGTTTGGCACTGGGAGGATGAAACCAACTACATAGCTGAAAACAAAGATCTGCAACAGTAAACTGAAGTGAAAATCTTTATTTGCAACTGGAAGAATTTCAATTACATAAAGGGTACTGCCAGCACCAGGATCCATGTTTCCAGAATAGATAAGCCACTGATACTTCATTCAGCAGCACCCGGATGGGCAGCAATACCAAGAGGTGCACCTGCTTCCTGAGCCTCTACAGTGGTGGACAGTTAGACAATTTCCAGGAGATTCAGCGCTAACAGTCCCCACAGAAACATTGCCTGTTCAGGATCAAGGATGCAATAAAGAACAACACAGTGCTGGCTGTCTAATCATTGCATTCACCAATGCTATGGCCCCTGCCTATTGCCCACTTGTGCGCTAACTTGTCCACAGATTCTTTAAATTTGACATCCCTTCCATAGGTCAGCCTGCTTTTCTCTACAGTCTTCTCTTTGTCACCTGTCCCTATTTCCTCAATAGTTGTCCTGCTTTATTGATCATTTTATCTATTTGTTTTATTGGTGCTGGTTTCTACCTATTTGTTGTCTAGTTTTATATTGCATTGTGTTTTTTTAGGTTTATGTGTTTAGTCATTGTAAACTACTTTGGACCGTTTGTGGAAGGATGGTCTATCAATATTTTAAAATAAAAATGTATTTCTCCACACATGAAAGCATTTGCACTTATCAAAGGAGAAGTGAGGTGGAGTCAATCCCCTCCTCACAGCAGACAAACAAAGCCTTTTAAAAAGCATTTCAGCCAAAAGCATTGCTAGAAAAGGGGAAAAAATCAGTGCTTCATGCTTCACAGCCTCATGCTGCAGTTCCTTTCTGTAGTCGATGCTGTAAAGATGAACCCCCCCCAAAAAAAAACATCAAAAATGTTCTGAAACAAGGCAAGCAGTTTCTGCAGGCAAAGATCTCACAAAATGACAGTCACAGCACACAAACAAAGCCTTTTAAAAAGCATTTCAGCCAAAAGCATTGCTAGAAAAGGGGATTCATTCAAAAAAATTTGAGGCTGGAAATAAAGTGTTTTAGGGGGGGGGGAACTGCAGAATTCTACCCTAAAATGCTTTTTTACCATCCTGAAAATGTTTAATTTGTGTTGTGTGGAAATGGCCTTAGCATTACCAGAGGGCCCATTTCTCTCTATAAAATAACCCTTCTACCAGCCCACAGTACTTCTCAGTCTACCTTTGGGTTCAGTTGCTGCTACATGCCATTTGTTTTCTACCTCACTTCCTTGTAACCCAGTGCAAGTTTATGTACTCTGCTTCATGGACCCAAAGTCAATTCAGGATCTGGTACAGTATTATCCCTAAGAACTCCCCCAATTCCTCCACTATTCCCAACCTATCTCCTCAACACTGCTTCTATCCTAGGACTGTATGCATGTTCTGCTGCTTTGATTATTGTATGCTTGTTTATTATTTTTCCCCCGTAATGAAATGTGTAAACTTTACCTTGCTCCTCTGCAGATTTCTTGCAAAAGCTGGCTTTTGTATACATGGGCAACAAAGATCTCGAGCTTGCTTGACCTTTTCAAATGCATATGCAATTTTATATAGTGAGTTTCTTCTTGACCAGTAGAAAAGCAGATTGGATTCAACCCAACTTTTCCTACCCAGTCACAGGCAAGAATGGTTCTCAGTTTCCCCAAGAGCTGAAGACAGTTGCACAACATTCAACATTCTGAAAAAATAATTGCACGGCAATTATGAAATCCCAGTTGTCCTTGATATCTTTCTTTCTTAAAAAGTGTGTCCAGAGACTGATCTAACACACATCATACCATTTGGAAGATTAGCCAGTTGGGGCACAGGGAAGTGAGCTTACAAAACTTTTCCATCAAATCAAGGCCAACTGGGATTTTGTAATTGCTGTGGAAGAAGACATGTTCCATTGATTCCATTTGCTTTATATCACAAGGGTATAACTTCTCTGTTCACACAATGGACACAGGTCTAAGAGGCAAGAACCCTTTGGTTTTTATTCCTCAGCTGGTGTCAAAAGTTTCAATCAAGTGTTCAGTGCTTGATATCAGTTTCAATCAAGTGTTCAGTGCTTGATATCAGAAAGAATCATAGAGTTGGAAGAGACCACAAGGGCTATCAGGTCCAACTCTCTGCCATGCAATCAAATCACTCCTGATATATGTTCATCCAGCCTTTGTTTAAAAACCTCCAAAGAAGGAGACTCCACCACTCTCCAAGGCAGTGAGTTCCACTGTCCAACAGCCCTGACAGTCAGAAAGTTCTTCCTAATGTTTAGGTGGAATCTCGTTTCCAGCAAGAAAAGCTGGTTACTTACATTTCACTAGTTCTGTATTGTGCGAGGAACCCATTACTCCGTATATTAGTCTCTGAAGCAGCAGATAAAAAGCTTGCTTCCTCTTTGACATAGCATCCATTCAAATATTAAAACATAGCTATCATGTCCACCCTTAACCTCCACTTCCCGAGACAAAACATCCCCCAGCTGCCTAAGTCTTTCTTTACAGGACACAGTGTTTGTTAGTAGATCCATCATGCAAGACAGTGGTCCTTTCCACACAGCCTTTTTGAGGCAGGAACAGAAACATTTCCTCCATCAGGTTCCTCACTGTTTTACCCCCAAACATTTTATTAGCAGCCTCAAAACATGTTATAAGAATTCCCTTTTAAAATGATTCTCTGGTTGAAATGTTTTGAAAACGTTCTCAGTTGCTGTGTAATCTATTGATTACGTTCTGCATGCTTCTCTGCTTCCCTGAACATCCACCATGGCACTACTTTCTGAACTTACTTTATTCTACTCCACCTGTTTATTTCAATCATTTCCTGTTTGTTTTGTTTACTTTCTGGAGAGCTAACCTTTGATGCTTTAATTATACTAGGAACAGAAAATTTCTACAAGAAGCTTTGAGCCACTGAAGCACTTATCCAACACAAAACTCACAATAAAAGGTGGAAATCACGTAATGGCAGTCAATAATTTTTCCAAGGGGGTGAGTGCAGGAATACATCGTGGTAAAAAGTAGGGCGATTAAAAACATTTTCCAGATGTTTTCAGTGATTTGTGAGTCTAAAAAGTCCATTTCTTGATTGGCTAAACATTGTGTATTCCTTTATGTGTCTGTGGGGTTTTTTTAATTAATATGAATTGAACATACACAGATTCAAAACCTTTATTAGAACCTTTATCATTTTCATGAAAACAAAACCCAGAAATGCAAAATGATAAAACACATTTTACTATTAAATTAAGCTGATTCAAAACAACAAGAAAACAGCAGGATCATAGGTCAGCATAAGACATCTTACTCTCTACTGGACGCTTCCTGCCAACCAACTTCCGCAGAGCATCCCTGACATCCTTATTCCTCATACTGTAGATTATTGGATTCATCATCGGTGGGACCACAGAGTAGAGTACAGCAAACATTTGATTTACACTGGATGGAAAGCTGGAGGTTGGCAGGAAGTAGGTAATGATACCAGTACCAGTTAGCAGGAAGACAACAATAAGGTGGGGGATACAAGTTGAGAAGGCTTTTTGTCTACTTTCCATTGAGGGCATTCTTAACACTGCAGTGAAGATCTGCACATAGGACATGAATATAAAGACACAACAGCCAAAGCCTATGGATGCACTAAAAACAAGTGCCCAAATTTCATTGAGGTAGGAATTAAAACAGGCAAGCTTCATTAAATATGGAATTTCACAGAAGAACTGCCGGACAATGTTAGAGCAGAAGGGCATTGAAAAAATTGTCCCTGTGTGAAGAAGAGCATTTAGGAACCCTCCAATCCATGCCCCACTTGCCATCTGGATGCAGCGTCCCCAGTTCATGACAGATACATAGTGCAGTGGGTAACAGATGGCAACATATCGATCATAGGCCATAATGGTGAGGAGGAATATATCTGATGACAGGAAGTGGACAAAGAAAAACATTTGTGCAGCACACTCATAAAATGAAATCCACCTTGTGTTCATGAGTGCATTGAACATGGCTTTAGGAATCGTAACAGAGGTAGATCCAAGGTCAACCACTGACAAGTTGATGAGAAAGAAGTACATTGGGGTGTGCAGGTGGGTGTTGAGGGTTACCAAGATGATGATGAGGAGGTTCCCTATCATGACCATCAAGTACATTGCTAAGAAGACGACAAAGTGTAGAATCTGAAGCATTCTTTCCTCAGAAAATTCCAGCAGCAGGAAACCCGTTACGATGGTAACATTGGACATAGCAGGCTGGAAGAAGGAGATGTAAATATAACTTTTGGTTAATAAACAAGCATATGATTCTTCTTCAAAGAAGTAAAATTGTTCCCTCTAAGTTTCATGCTGCTATTTTAATTGAAAAGTCCTTGGACATATGTGAAAAAAGTGAAAACCTCTAAAATCCCCCAGGGCAGCACAAAAAAAAATTGGGGGAACACATATAAATGCCATCTGCTATGTACTGATTTTGATGTGCTGTTTTTAAATAGGGTTAATATTTAATGTGAATAGGGCCTATAGTATCTATTTATGGTTGTTGATTTTTAACTGTGCTCTATCTGTTGTTTGTTGTACACCACCCTGTGCTCTAACTGTTGTTTGTTGTACACCACCCTGTGCTCTATCTGTTGTTTGTTGTACACCACCCTGGGCTCTATCTGTTGTTTGTTGTACACCACCCTGAGAGGGCTGTATATAATAACATTAACAATAAATTAAACAGAATATGCTGAGAAATCAAATGACTTAAATCATTTCTCCATTTTGCTTAGTCACATCCTAAAATACGATGAAGGGGTACAAATGCTGGGAGGAGATTTGAGACTGGAATCAGACATTCTTTCATGTTTAATACTAATTCAAAACTGGTGGAAAATATTTAAAAGGACTCAGACAAACCTGATATTCATTTATATGTCAGTAAAGCACAGAGCTAGCACATGCTGCTGAAAAGCATAATTTAGAAATCCTTGAAAAGATCATAAATTCTTAAAGAAAAAAAAATCAATAAATAGATCCCAAACATTATTTACAAGATTCCCTTAGCTGAAAAATACAGTTCTTGGACTGTAACTCACCATGTACCTTGTGTCTTTCACCTTTGTCTTTTTCAGCTCCCTTATATTTCTTAAGTTGCTTTGGCTGATTCCGCACACGCAGAATAATGCACTTTCAAGCTGCTTTCAGGGCTCTTTGAAGCTGTGCGGAATGGCAAAAACAGTTGTGAAAGCAGCTTGAAAGTGCTTTATTTTGCGTGTGCGGAATCAGCCTTTGTAATTGTCCCCTTTCTTTCTACCTCCCCTTCTGTCCTGTGCAGGAATTCCTTTCTTTTCCTTTAAAGTAAGACTTGAGCCACCAGATTGGAGGGTGTATACTCTTGCCTGCCAGACGGGGAATATGGTCTCTGTTAGTGATGTTCACTTTCACCTCAGAATGCTGAACTTGATGCCCTAATTCTAATATTTGTGACGCTTTGCCTTTTTCTCTCTTCCCTCTCTCAGAATCTGAATATCAGTTTACTCAAATTACTTTTTTTAAATTTTGCAACCAATGAATATGTTGAAGCTATTCAAGATTATTTCATTACTTCAATAATATATTTGAACGGGTATGTTCCTCCATATCAGGTCTGGGTACTCTACTGAGAACATTTACTTAGAAGTAAATCTTGCAGAATTCAATAAACCATACTCACAAGTAAGTGTGGATAACATAATAGTTCTGGTTTCCACAGAACTGAGCACAAATAAAAATCCACAGAACTAGGCACAAATAAAAATCTGCTACAGTAGCGCCAATTTTTTATTTTTAAAATAGCATACTTCCTGTGGAATGATACTATTATTTAATTATTAGTACTTAAGTACTTAAAATATACTACTCATTTTAATGTATATGTTGTGAGTAATCACCACTATCTTTAAGAGTGCAATGTCAACGTTAGCCCAAATAAACTCAAAAATACACACGTTGCACTCTGGCTGTGTCCAATCTTATATATTGATCTTACATATAATTAAACAACTTAACACTTCTATTTGTATTTACATTTCCTTATTTCTCTGACAAAGTTCTTAAAGATACAGCATAAGTCTTCCAACTCTTATAACTAAACATAAATAATCACTTAGTCCATTCAATTCTTTGTTCAGAAACAAAGCTTCAGTTCCATATAGTCCATATTCCAATTCTGTAGGTTCTACATAAAAACGTCTCACGCGTATAGAACGTTTTTCGTGCCTCTTCCTCAGTATGCCAGTATGTTCAATCAACTTCCAACAGTTCTTTGAGGCTTCTGATGGGTATATCTGAAATTAAAGTTACACAGATACATATATACTGAAATCAAAATTATGCCACATTAGAGTCAGCATAACCAGGCTTAAAATCATTTTCTACTTACTATGGTGTATGAAAAAACATAGCAACAACATGATGTGTGAAAAAACACAACATGCACATTCCCAGCCAAAAAATCTCTCTACTTTTTCTGCTGCAGATGCAGCTATCTTCCCACCTGGTTATCAAATATCCACCAGCTGGACGGGATAGACGACAGCACGGACAGCGAGGCAGATGCCGTGGGGGGGGGGGCACCCATTGGCCAAAGGCAAATAGATATTGAATATTTAAATCATTTGGGAAAAAGAGATTGAAAAACCAAAGAGGAAGTGTAAAGGAACAAAGGCATGTATTTTAAAATAAAATATATATTTTAAACTCAAGAACTTAAATTATACTACTCATTTCACCTATAAGTTTTGAGTAATGCCACATTAGAATCTGCATAACCAGGCTTAAATATCATCTTAAAATCATTTTCTACTTTCTGTAACATATGAAAAAACAACAGCATTGCAACAGCCAAAGTAACATCCACATTCCCTGTCAAAAATCTCTCTATTTTTTCTCTTGCTGATGCAGCTATCATCCCATCTGGTTATCAAATAGATATTGAATATTTAAATCATTTGCCAAAAAAAGAGATTGAAAAACCATAGAGGAAGTATAAAGGAACAAAGGTATATATATCTGTTGTTTATATATATATATAAAACAAATTTTACTACTGTCTATAAATTTTCTCCATTTGACCTTACAGGTTCTCCTCCTGACTCCAGTATGGCAAGGCAGAAACTTCTTTTTATTAGCTCCCATGCCAAATATTTCACATCTTCCTTTGTGGGTCAAAAATATCTTCTTGGCTGATTCCTATCAGCACTAAACCTCTTCTTATTTGTAACTGCGGGTGGGACTAATTAGCATCTACAAATTTACTCCCTGTTGTCTTTCCCAGCTCAGCAGCAACGAATTGGAGGCAAAACTCTGGGCTCAATCCAAACAGATTTCCCCTAGGTGAAAAGAAGATGGATGGCTTCCACCACACTGAGACTGATGGTCAAAATTCTTGTAGGCTAGGAATGGACTAACGAGGTGGATGGGGTGATACTGAGTAAAAGAGCAGGATGGTTCCAACATCTGTTTCCCAGATTTTTTGCGAAATAAGGGCCCCGTCTGCACCTGCAGAATAATGCACCTTCAATCCACTTTCACAATTGTTTGAAAGCGGGTTTTGCTATTCCACACAGTAAACTCCATCTGCAAAGTGCATTGAAAGTAGATTTAAAGTGCATTATTCTGCATGTGTGAAAAGGGCCAAGGTTTCATCTCATGCATTCTATAAATGGGTTGTACATGCAAAAACAAGGATTCATTGCCATGTAAATTTGCCATTTACACTTGGCTTTTCACAGAGAGAACGAAGTGGGGCAGTAAAGGAAACTAACAGTGCAATCCTGAGTGGGGGGACGAAGGGGCCCAGGACGCATAGATGCCACCCCATGAATTGCAAGTGGCATCCACATAGGTGCAGGGTCACTTATGTTATTCCAGGGAGTGGTACAGCTGCGCTGGCACTTCTCCTATGCAAGAACCAATGCCAGAACCAATAGAGGCATTCCCAGGGAGGGAGCCGACTTTAGTCAGCTTCCTGTGACTTTTCAGCCCAGGAATGCCCCCTTTTGCTGACATGGAGTTTCACCTGCAAAAAAAGGTGGTGCAGCCCAGTGGTGAGATTCAATTAATTTAACAACTGGTTGTTTAACAAGCACCATTTTAACAACCGGTTCTGCCGAAGTGGTGCAAACTTGCTAAATCTCACCACTGGTGGAGCCCACTGGCATAGGACATTTTACTGTGCTCCATGATTTTTCTCTTTTTGCTCCCTGCACTTTTGCAGTCTTTTTTGGAGGCCACCATTCATCTACCTCCTGCCCCCCCCCACAAGAATGGGTCAAGAGGTCATTGAATAGATCTGGCCCTTCCATCATCTCTGCAAGCAGAAGCAGGGAGAAGAGCCTATCCACATTCCAGCTCCCACCTTCAAATAACCAGCAAAAAGAGGAAAGGAGCCAATCCTTACGGAGCATGCCT